>NC_142801.1:52839402-52879979 GCF_049724085.1 Artemia sp. Qi Xiang Cuo | reverse complement strand
TGACGTTTCAAAATTTGGTCTTTCCTAGCTAGTCTTGTTAATATATGATTTTTTTTCTTGTGTTTATTAATTCAAAAGTGCGAATTCAGCCCATCTGGGCTTGTGACAGACATCTTTCAGAAATGAATCTCAGGTTAACCAATTTTTTTTTAAACAAATTCATCTTTTCTTTCTACCCAAATCGAAAAGATTTTCCACATAATTTATTGATAATTCATGTTAAACATGGTCTTTGTCAAACGTAGTTGCTAATACATTGATTGGATGCTAAAATAAAGTTGTTTTTTAAAAGAAAATTTAAAGCTTTATTAACGATATTGTGATTATTAGTGGAGTTCTAAGCTATAATTACCTTTCTTTTAATTAAAACCTCATACAGTTTTATTAACGCAGGGTTTTTTTCCAATTGAAAATAAAGAGCGATATTAACATTTGAAAGATAAAGTAATCACCCTTATTATGTCTCTTAACTCCAATCTTCTTATGCAAAAGTAGAATATCCATCATACAGAAAAAGGCTTAATTTACACAGCAATACTTCCGGGATAAACGTACTCAATTAATAACAATTGCTGCAATAACTGGGTATTAAAGTGAGACGGTAAAATTTTTAGATCAGACGGAATGAAAATAAATTGGTTAAAAATGCTTACCAATTGGTGATTTTTGTTGTATCACGTCGTTCTCAGCCAAGCACAAGTTGAACTTTAAAGTGAAGAGTGGAGTGGGGGAGGGGGTGACCTTTGTCACATTTCTGGAAGCTTTTTTCGACGTTTTAACGTCACTCTTTGCTGTTAACCAGTAATCAAGCAGTTTTTTTTAAGTTTCTTAGAAAATTATAAAACATATCACATAGGAATGAAACGCATCTCCAAACGCATCATGATGGATTGTCCTTGAATTTTACAGATTTCTGAAAGGGTTTTGATACTTTAAACCAAATGGTTTACAATTTTTGGCTCATGCCATTTGCTCTATTTGTAAGAAATACTCGGAAAACAAAAATTCATCAATATGGTCTAGTGCAATGCTCATAAAGAAGCCGGAAACAAAAAATTCACTTTGAGCAAACCAGATATCCTTATTCCAAAAGCATTGGTTTGACAAAATCACCACTAAAAAAATGGCGGAGGGATCAATTGTGCCAAAAAGGGCCTCATATCCTATTTGGACCTTACGGCCGCCACGCTTGCCAGAGACTCGGGGAACTTCAGGATTTAAGGGTAGTACCCAGATATTTGTAAAAATTAGGGATTTGAGAGAGGGATGGATCTTAGCCCCTCCCTCCTATCGTATGTCCCTTGTGTACTGCGGTCCTTGAGCTTGGTGAAATAGTTCATTGCTGGCTAGTGAAATGAAAATCATTTACTTTAATCAAGATGGATTTCTATTTTCAGCATCTAGAACCAATATAATTTAATGAATATCAACAAATTTAGCCATTATAAATAGTTTTTGGTTATTGAGTTCAAGCCATATTTTCCCCCAATATTTACTATATTACTGCCAAAATGGTGTTTATTATATGCTGCTCAAGTGCTTCATTTAATGCAAGCTTCTTTCTTTTTTTAAATTTCATTTATATATGCTATGATACTATTTATTATGTAAAACCACTTGATTTTAATAGACTGACAAGACAAAGAATTCTGGAAATATTTAAAAGAATGCCGAAATCTGGGATTGAACCAGGGACCTTTAAATTTTCGGTCTAACATGTTTGAAACAATATATGATGAAACAAAACGGCCGTTTTTTAGCACCTTACATCTTACATATTGTATCTTACATCTAAGATCTTTCATCTTTCTGCAAAGATTAGTGTTTTTTCAAATCATCTTTGGGTAAATTTTTACCAAATCATATTATTGACTTATGAAAAAGTGAATATACCACTCGATGCCTTTTTTTATGCTCTTTTCAAATATAATAATCATTTTTGTCGGAAATGAGTTTTACCTTCACCCCGAAATATACAAATTCAGGGTGTATATTTGCAAATTAGGGGTTGGCATGTATTATACAGAACAAATCCAATAAGTAAAGCTAGGTGGTAGCTTAAGAAGTAAAGGTACCACCTTCATACAATCAAATTAAAAATATTATCGAGACCTGTTTCACCCCTATTATTCAATCAGCAGTTAAGATCACTCAGAACAAAGTTATGGAAATGCTACACCTTTTTTCGCAAATTGAGTTAGTTAGCCCAAGTGATACAAAAAACATGGTTATGTTTCCCAACGACTGAAACCAGTATTTTTACATAAAGCCCATTAAAATACTGAACATGTTATACCAAGGTCTCTTGTAAGCGTCAAATTAATTACACTTCTGAGTATATTCCTTGTAAAGTTGATTGTATTTAATAGTGGTCCAGATAATGGGTGTTGCCTCAGAAACCTGTCTGATCACTTTATACGATCTCGTCCCTAAATATATCCTTCGAAAATACAGCGTGTTTGGAATCATTATGCAATCTCGTCCTTAATCTCGTCCTTTGGTGCCTATTGTCTTACTACTAAACTCTCTTGTTGGCCGGGACCCATGTTCGTAAATCGCTCGACTCTCTCATTCACACCGCTATGCTACTTCATCCAGCTAAATTTGGAGTGAGCCCTTCATATATCAGAGCTCTTCGAGACATGTATTATGGTCTTAAAGGCTGCCTAATACTTTACTCATTAGCTAAAGTTGACGGCTCTCAAGTTTACGCACAAACCCCTAATGTTAATGTTAATGTCGAAAAAGGAGCTCTTCGAGACATGTATTATGGTCTTAAAGGTTGCCTAATACTTTACACATTAGCTAAAGTTGACGGCTCTCACGTTTACGCACAAACCCCTAATGTTTTTGTTAATGTCGAAAAAGGTATCCGTCAAGGTGCTGTTTCATCCCCTTCACTCTTCAATAATGGAGTTCTTGATAAATAGTCAGCTGTTCCAACATCCTTCATCTTTGCCAGTCTTGATTTATCTTTCGTATGTTATGCAGACGACATTCTCAATTTGAGCCACATTATAAAGATTATAACTATAAAGTAATAACTACAAAGATTTAGTTTAAATTAGTAATTAGTAGTAATCATGTAAAAGTAGAAGTAAAAGAATTAATTAGTAGTAAGTAACAATTAGCAGAAAGAAGCAATAAGTAGTAATCATGATTGTTATGATATTTCGTTATAAGCACTATTATGATTCTGGTTCATCAGACATTTAGAGGAAAGAATTTAAAATTTAAAACACCTTTAAATTACAGTTCAAAACCATCTTATTCACAGTAAACAGAGATGATGTATTTTTGCTCAGACTAATCTCTTTTAGAACTGCCCATATCAGGGTTTAAAAACTTTAGACAAACACAATCCTAAAATAAAGTCCTTTATTTATGTTTTTTTAAATATATAATTTGAAACTGGAAAACATGACTTGAAACTGCACTTGCACTTGAAACTGGAGAACATGAAAAAAGGGGCACATCCGGAATTTTTCTTTTTTGGGGGGGGAGGAGCATACATTAAGAAAAATAAATATCAAAACCTTGTTTGTATGCATTGTTAAGCTTTTACGAGTAAAGCAAAAATTCGGAGGGAGGGGGTTTTAAACCCCTTAACCCCCCTCCCCCTCAGGATACGGCCTTGAAAATGACGTTATTTCCTTTTCCGCTAGCAAAAAAGACTAAAATCCCTTGATTTCCACTAATTACACTTGCTAAAAAAAATAATCAGGATACACATTTAAACTAATCAGCATATTTGTATAAAATCAAGTAAACTTACATGAAGGAAGGAGAAACCATCTTTGAAGAGATTACACTTTTCAAGATACGAATATGTAAGTCACTAAATAGGAGGAGAGTTGTGAAATATGGCTACTGAGCTTTATCTTTTCACAGTATCAAGTAAAGCTGGTGAATAAGACGACTTGTCTCTGGGGTCACATCACGAACAATCTTCTTTAACAGGTGATTCTGACGTATATAGTTACAGAGAAAAATTCCATTCTATCAGGGAACATAGCCGAGGTACCATTTAGGTATTCAAATCTGTCAAAGGAACTAAATTTGGCCGTGTCAAAGGTGCCAGGGTGCCAAGAAGAGTTTCTTTTCTGTGTAAGCGCTTACCCTCATTCTTCTAAAACAGATGGCAAGGAATCTATAAATAACACACTTTTTTATTATTTCTATATAACTACGCCAACTTAAATAAAAAAATACCCATTTTAAGAGAATAGTGATTGAATTATAATCATGAGTGCAGCGGTAACTGCAACCTAGTAAAAAATGCTATGTATAGCTGATTCAGAAATGGTAACTATTACCTCAATTAGTCTTGAGAGCAGAACGTTGTTTCTAAAACAAACTTATGGGAATTTCAAAGAATAGATGAAACCCAAGGGAACCTCCTGGGCGTTCAAGAGCTTACCCCCCCCCCATGAGGCCATAAAAGCAGTTTTACCATGAATATCTTTTTTGTTTACAAAACGAACTAACTTCGACGATATATGTTCTCTCTCTTTGTTGAAGTATCCATGCTCTAAACTTTCCTTATCAAAGATGTATTTCCAATATATACGAAAATAATCATCCATATACCAATCATCCATATAATCATCAATATATTTTTTATCCATATACAAAATATTTTAAAAAACCGATAGACATTAACACAGAACCGGTCACAAAAAGACCTTTGAGGTTAGCTGCCAAAAAGGCTGGATTAGCAATAAGAATGTGTTTTTAATTTATTTTTCTTTCATTTCATTGAATCGTCTTGTTTTTACCTTACTTTTTATCAGTCCTGGTTGAACTTCGCTGAAGTAATGATACTAGGATTGTTTAAAAAAAATTTCCACTTTTTTGGTTTTATTGGTCGCATGTTGTTGTGAGTCTTTTTTCTTTTGTATATTTTTGTCTTGCTGAGGACGGCCCTTGGACATAGGGCCGAAATATTCATTCAAATTATCTCCACTGTCTTACAAAAAGATTTCCCTTTTGTTCTTCGTACTTTTGTTGTTTTTCATATACCAATCAATGTCGTCATGACCAATTTGAACAGGATAATGTAATGGTGTTTTCCCTTCATCGTCAGGCTGCGGCCACTCATCATGGCCTGACGTTAATAAAGCCTCAACAACGCCTAAAAAACATTTTTGAGTAGCAAAATTTAATAGTGGCTTTCCTTTTAACAATGCAAGAATTTCTGCTCTTTTTGTAGTCTCTAATTGCTTAATTATGCTGTTAATAAAAATGCGAGAGGTATAAGGTAATATTTTGTCAATGATTGCAAGTGTCCCACTAATATCATCGATAATTTTTTCAGCAAAGCAAAAGAGGCAAAATATTCAGCAAAAGTAGCATGGGTAAAATGTGGTTTATCACCTATAATTTGATCAATAATACCTGTATTTTCATCACCACTTTTGAATATCTTGGATCCAACCATTAATCTCCACCTGATTTGTAGAAGATACTTTTTTAAAATCTTCGTTATTCAACAATGTGTATAGTGCTAGCTCTTGTTTCTCTTATTTAAACTTTTGGTACTCTTTTTTAAGTAACCTTTTGTTCACTGGTTTTGTGAAATCTGTGTCTTGTTTCTCTTTAAAATTTATATCATAGAATATTGTTTCTATGAAACGATCATATTAATCTGCAATGTTAAGTTGACTTGGCAGGACTGGTTTTTCATTCTGAATGTTAGGAGTATTTAAAAATTCTTTACATCCTTGCCATGGCTCTGTTTGTTTTCTCTCTTTATTCTCATAAAAAACATTTGCTACCATCCAAGTGTGCAATGGAATACTAGTAAATTCTTTTTCAGAAAATTCGTTTTCAGATGCAGCAAATCGTGCTATTAATTTCTTGCCATACATTTCTAGTTGTTGATCATCAACCTGAGCAACGTTTTCTTGCTTGAATTTTTGTTTCCAAAATTTAATTAAAAAATCTACTTGATCTGTATCTTTACAAAATGGCTTTAGATCATAAGCAAGAACACAAAACGAACGCTCCAGATCTGTTTTCATATTTGGCCTAGTAGTTACCAGCAATCTTTCCAGCTTAGTCTTTTTCAACTCGCCAAGCAAATTAATTACTATAGCTTTGTAGTTTGGGGCAATTTCATCAAAACCGTCAATTAGGATTACTACCTGCACTGCATTATCAGAATCGATACGAAGAATAGTATCTAATAATTTCTTCTCAAGACCATCTTCAAGCTTTAATAGCTTGTTGAGCAAAAAATCTATTGCTTGATCCTCATTTAATTGGCCTCTGTTTGTCAAGTTATTTAGAATATTTAACTGATCCGTATGCTTGATTAAATCAATTCTTAGTATCCATCTATCAGAATATCTTTCCTTTATTTTCTCAGATAGGCTCGTCAGAACCGTCGTCTTGCCCATCCCTGCTGTATCAGAAATGATTACTACTTGATTTCTTTCGCACTGGTCTAAAAACTCTGACTCTGAATAATACTCAATACAACTTCTTCCAGATATTTACGTAATGAAGATACAGAGCCTTGTGATTTCTGCCAAATTAATTTTCCAGGCTCACGTTTTAGCCAGTGAATGTTAGCAGTAGGTTTTTTTTCACATAAGAGATCAAAACTTTCCTTTGTATAAACCAGTGTATCCTGAACTGATCTATCATTTTCTATAGACGTATTTATTTATACTTGATGGAATTTACGATCTATATAATAATCCTGAATTTCACCTAAATCAGTCAGCTGAGAACCTACATTTATCTCTTTACCTTGAACAAGATCAGCATATGCATTTATATCTATAATATCTCGAGGAAATGGATGTAACAATCGATTTAAACTTGTTCTTTCTCCTTTGCCCTGAAGAAGTATTAACTTTTTCTCCAAAGGGTCTTCACATGGTTTAAAATCCTGTAGGTTAATTTCATCATCCAATTCATAATACTTTAGTGCGTTTTTACTTTGAAAATGTTCAACTAAAGCATTAGTTTTTTCTTTATGATTAACTAAAATGATTTTTTTCTTAGAACCTACTTCGGTTATGCTGGACAATAATGAATTATATAGACCTAAAAGGCTTTCTTGACTATACGCCTTATCATCACATTCTATTGTCAATAAGTTGGTGGCTGAATTCTTGAATGCGTGCACTACAGCCTCTCTATGTTGCTCACTTCGTAAAATTTCTTCTAGGGAAATGGAAATCCGACTAGCTTTTTCTAAAGTATAGTCGTATTTAGTATTAAGGCACTGCAAAAGTTTTATAGTACTGAATAGGGTTTCTGCAGTTTTTACGAGCAATAAACGTCCATTAACATCATCTAAAAACTGATCTAGGTCAGTTAATGAATTCAAGTTGTGAAAGGAACCACACCCAAGGTTTTTTTCATTATACATTAAAGTCATGTTAGCTACTATGTAAGATGTGACAACATTATCTTCCAGTTCTTTGAAGTAACTTACAACATTTCCCCCATCAATCCAGCCAGAAGGACGACCACTTTTTTTACATAGGCCTTTTTCTAGATTTTTTTTTATACTGTGTAAATGAATTACTTAGTATTTCACTAAAAACAGTACCTTTCAATATTTCTTGCTGATATAGACCACTAAGTTTCAACTCTAAAACATCTGCTTTAGGTTGATTGATTACGAAGACTAACCGATTTAGAAAGTTTTTTATTTCTTCTTCTTGTTCGGATTTTGTTAAACGTCGCTGGTCGTTATTTTGACTTTCAAAATCAGAAATCATTTGCATTGGACTATTTTTTAGTTTATCACTTATGGCATCTAGTTGTTTGTAGTTATTTTTTTCAGGTCCTTTTGGTGACAAGTCAAATATATCTAAAATACCAAAAGGCGCATCCTTTTTTACTGTGTAGTTTGCTTTTTCTAACTGTTCATTGTCGAAATTAGCACTGGTAAACAAGACCACATATTGTACCTCACTATCTTCGAAATATTTTTTCTTATTAGCTTTTTCATTATCCATATTTCTCCTCTTCATTTGAGGCTTTAGGCTTTGTCCGAGGCTACTGTTTTCATCGGTAGATACTCTAATATCCTGTTTAAGGTCAAGATAAGAAAGGAAGTATTTTTTAACACCAAACTCACCCTTATTATATTCCAAATCAAAACTGTTTATTTCTTTATTTTTTCCTTTGTGTTTAACCTGAATTGGAATAATGTATTTCTTGCCACTTTCTTTATAGCTAAAAACTACATCATCAAATTTTTGATTGTTTGTGTCCCTGCTTTTAACTTCTCTACCAATATTAAATTCACTAAATTTTGTTCGTCCTGCTCTTTCTACCATGCACAATACCATATCTTCATATTTTTCCGCCATTTCACCTCTTAAGCTATGAGCAGTTCTTTCTGCACGGTGATCTTTTTTTTTCTGCACTATGATCTTCCAAGATTTTTTTAATGTCTTCATAAACATTTCTGTTATTTAATTTTTTGTTTTTTAATTTTTTTCCTATTAGATTCAATGCGGTTTGACCTTTGTAATTTTTGATATCAGTTCGTAGGTTAGGATAACCTAGAAGATATTCAACAACACTTTTATAGCCTTTTAGAGTAGCTATATGTAACGGAGTATTTTTGTTATCACTAGTAATTGCACTACGTGCACTGATGTCTGCCCCTTGTTCAACAGCATTTTTTATTTTATTCAATCGATATTCTTCGATCTTCTTCAAATGATCTTCATCAATCGATGCTGTATCTCCTTCCAATACGTTTTCTGTCTTCTTCTTTAGTAACTTAGGTGATAAGGCCTCAAAAAGCACTTTGGTTTCGTCAGAAAGTTCTACCCTTGGGTTCTGCATCTGGGATTCTGGTTAAGCTAATAAGGATGGACTGTTCCGATTATTGTGTGGCCTTACCTTCTAAAGCCTTTATCAACGGTAAAAGATGAAAGAAAAATATGAAAAAAAAACACATACAACCTGAAGTAAATTAACACATACATAAAAAGATGAGAAAAAAACGGGTGCAAAACAAAATAATCGAAAAAAACTCACATCTGACACATTTTAGTTATTGTTTTTAAACAAGTCCAATGTGATATGCACAATCACAAGGCAGGGTGACTGTTATATACTATTGTGTATGTCCAAATTGTCTTTTATATCATTTACATAAATCTGTAAATTTTTCTTTCATCCTTCCTAATCTACGTGTCTAATCCCCTATATCTTTTCAAGCGTTTTGTTTGTCTCTCAGTATTTTATCCACTGAATCAGGCGTTCTGGAGTTGACTACCTCTACGAAATGAAGCAGAACTTACATGGTGAGCAGTGTCACGTTTGTCCAATCTTTCATTAGGGTATCTCCAAAATACCTGGAAGAAAATAGAAGATTTTGAATTGCAAAAAGTTCTAACTTTTATATTGATGCACTGTTTAAAGACTTATGGGACGATATCTCCTCTTCTGTTTGTGGTAAACTCTGTTTGTTTCAAGTTTAACTTGATTAGTCATTACAATTTCAGTTTAGATAATTTCGGAGACAAATCTGCCTTTCCATGACGATATATTAATAAAAGTTCAAATAGGGAAATTAAAAATAGAATGACAATGGTTACTTTGTGAAAGATAAATAGGGGATAAGCTGACAAATTGGTATTTTTCTTGTATCTAGAAAAATGTAATTTCCACATAATAAATCATGGTCTTATTTCAAGGATAAGGTAGATTCTTGTGGTTACTTTTAAGCATAAAATTAGAACTAATGTAGTTTTATGCTTCAGATGAAAGTTTAAGGGAGCTCTTATGGTTAAACCTTTTAGGAAATGGCCATTTTTACACTATGTATTTCACAATAACATGCAAAATAGTTTTCTCACAAGTTTAAAATATGTCACACTTTATTTTACTGAATTATCTAGGAGTCTTGAAGTATCTTTTTAGTTCAATTTAAAATTTCTCACGCACAGATTGAAAGGTGTAAATAAATCAAACAAAATTGAACTGTTGCACTTATGATAAAGACTTTGCAAACGACATAGAAATGGGGGAAAAACAAGATCTTCACAAGAAAGCTAACATATTTACGAAAACAATTTAGTATATTACAATTTTGTTTTGTTGTGTAAGGATATCTTATCAGCATAAGATATCAAGTTTCAACTTGTTAATAAAGGTTTCATTACACTAAAGAAACATCCCATCCTTACTTTATTGTCATTTGTGTGAATGGGAGCGGATTTTACTAGATTGTGTTCACACAATCCGAAGGTTTAGGGTCATTGAAAAGAAAATTTTAGTTTTGGAGAAATCCCTTGGAACCTGCACTTACCACCTTAAATATCAAATCTTAGGCAGTAGCGTTCAAGATTCTCGGAAACCACAAAACCCAGCTCAAAGTAACCAAACAACATTTAGAAGGTTCAAAAACAACGCCGGCCCCCGTTTACCCCCCCCCCCTGTGAAAATACTCCCCTGTGGAAAATAAGGCTTTCCAAATTTGAGAATTTTATTCGAGTTTAATTTTTTTTTAATTTCCGTTGAGCATTTTGGTACTTGTGTATTGTGCGCCACTCACTCAAGATTACGATGTGTAAAATTCAAGAACACACCGGTTTTTTCGTTAGTTTCTTCGTTACTTTAGACATAAATTTGCGGGTCTCCATGCAAAATGTGTTGGTAGAATTATTCGGCATATTAGATAGATAGATAAATAAGTGTATTCTAGAGCCAAATATATGGCCATGAACACAGTAAAATAACATAAATGAAAGCCACAAATAACATAAACTTTGATCAGCGATCATCATAAAACACTTAAATGAAACACTACATTAACCGAAAAATATTACTTGCTACTTGGAAATACGGTCATTGAAACAAAATATTTAACAGTTGGAAAAAACACTTAAACGAAACATTACATTTACTTTATACTTGGATTTTCTATTTTTTCTTTAGTTAACAAAATTTCCAGATACCTCGCTATTCTTCTGTAATTTTTTAGTGGCCATAAACCTAGAAATAATTGTTTTCTTACTTTAATCTATCCAAATAATTTACCCCCCCCCCCCAATGTGCTAAAATATAGCACAAATTATGTATTTTCCATGTATTCTGTCACTTATCTTTGTCTTGTCTCGCACTAAGCTGAAAAAAATAACGAAGAAACCGGTTTTGTTCTCGTGCTTTACGCAGCGTAAACTTGAGTGAGTGGCGCAAACACAAGAACCAAAATTCCTTTCCCCTACTGAAATTAAAAAAATTAAACTCAAGTAAAATTCTCAAATTTGGATAGCCTTATTTTCCAGGGGGGGTATTTTCCGCGGGGGGTATTTAGTTGGAGGGAAAACTGGGGATTGGAGGAGGTAAATTAGGGTCTTGTGAGGGCAGTTGCCCCTCCTTCTATCCCATAGAAAATTTAGGCACCCCTGCTTTCAACTCAATACAGGAAACCCCGACTAGAGAAGTACACACTACAAGGAATGAAGCACATTTACTGACCAATTTCTCTCTCCATGCTCCATCTCGCGAAATATAAACGTCAGAAAACTGGAATATTTTTCAGTTCTGTATTTACTAGTCCATATTTGCATGATATGTTTTGATCAAATAGATCTATTCTTTGAAATTCCCAAAAAGCAACTTACTTCTTTAATTGCCAATTTGAAAAAATAATTAAGAGGGGATGAATTTAGTCAATGAAAATAGGCTCCATCTAGGAAACCAAAAATTTGTGGGGCTGCAAGATTTATCAGAATCAGATGACACTGTGATTTCTTTTAAGACCCAGATTCCAGCAATTATTGGCAGGAAAAGTGAAATCCTTGCGTGGTAATCCGTATAGAGAAACACAAGTTTTATTAACACTACGCTACAACAAGTAAAAATTCACCGTTATATTCACTTGTAACGCCGGTAGCTAACTAACATTTCATTCAACGGAACGCAATTCACCACATAGGCGTACATCTGGCTGAACTATATAATGAGTTGAAAAATAAGTTTAAAACATTTACTTCTGAATGTTGAAGCCTTCTGAATGATGAACACGAATCCATCTCACTCTTAAATCGATAGTAGAAGCTGGGCCAGAAGGAAAAAGTAAGCAAAATCTTCACTGTTGCGTTATGGCCTCGGTGAACCAACTTCGGGGGAGTCACGATGAGGTTTCAGGATTAGCCGACTACGATAATCCTCCAGTACCATCAGTTCGATATGAGTTGAACCATCCTTCCTTTTGGTACGCCGATATAAATGACCGTCTCGAAGCTCGAAATGGGCTCCTTTTTCATCTGCCTGGTCAGTGACTAGTAATTTGAAAAAAAAACGAGCGAGTTCAATGTCCTTCTGCTGACTATAGTAGAAAGGCCTCATGAGGTCCGAGACGACACCCCTGCTGCCACCTACAACTTTTTTACATAATTTATTCAAGGATTATCGATCTGTTGTTATTGTTGTTGTTTGGCCACGTGTAATGACATGAGGGGTGATTTACATAATCGCTAGGGGAATTATTGATTTATGAAAGGGGAATAAATTGTTTCCGGGCGAAGTTTATTAATGTCTGACAGATGACGTCAAGGTTGATTAATGTCTTTGGAGTTTGTCCAGGAGAATTGTGCATCAACAATTGCTGGATTATCGAGTCTAACGGGAAGAGGGTCAATAGCACCTATTTGAAGGTCGATTTATTTGTTGTTGTTGTTATTGTTCGTCCAGGTGCACGCTAGGGGAGAATGTTATGATCCAAAAATAGGAAATAGGATCACGTGTCTCCTTCTAAACCAATCAGAGGGCCGGTTACATCTCCTTCTAAACCAATTAGAGGCTCGCTTACATATTAGCGGTGGAGGATTGCAGAGAATATAAGGAAAGGATTTTTGCTATAGTTTTATATTAGTCTGTGAATAGAATTCAAAGGAGTGAGAAGAACAGTTTGACTTTACTCATTTGGATATATATTTGTGTGTTGACGGCGAGTGGAATGTTTAGCCTATTAGAAGTTGATAGTGGAGTTGATGGCAATAACACAAGAGCACCAAACATTGCGGTGGAAATCACGAGAGGATCACGGCTTTGTTTGGAATGGGATGAAGTATATGCAAGATATGTGATATCCTTGAGCAAATTTAAAATGGAGGATCAATTATGTTTCGCTGCTAAAGTTGATATAGCACATGTGAATAGACTTCAATGTGCTTTAAGTGCATTAGTGAAACCTATTGAAGACAATAAACTGTATTGCTAATTGTACATCCTTAGTATTATGGTTGTTGTTGTAATTATTCAATAAAATTGTTTCGTAATCGAAAATGTCCCCTTTCTTTTCTGGTCAGGTTAGAATGCTAGGGCTAACGATTCAGGGTCAGTCTAGAATCAGCAGTCAGAGCGAAAGGATTGAATATGAATAAATTTGAGAAAGAGAGAATTAGATCAAATCTAGTGTTTAGGGAAAAACATTTGATTTTGGATGATGATTTTCTTGAGTTATCTCTTCAACGCAGGATATTCTCTCGGGGAACACTAGACTATATAACGAAAACTGATTCTCCCCCATTGGACTATTGTATGAGGCTTTGTCGATGTGACTCAAGTGCTAATACTCAATTTATTGATATATTAATTAGAACAAAGCAGAATCATATCGTGGATATACTTTTGAAAACATTGCCAATTGATTCAATGTAGATGGCTCATCCTTCGAAAGAGGTGACGCCACAAAGCTACTCCTCTCCCCATTCCCCTCACTGAATTTATCGAACGAGGATCAGTTTCGTTTTAGCTATGAGAGAGTCAAGTGAGATTGGAAACCAAAAAAATGTTCTATACATGTCCACTGTGCATATATACAATTGGCAGTTGAACTCAATTTGAGAATTGTACAATCATTGATGAATATAGTGAAAAGTGTAAATTATGTAATCCTTGTAAATTACATAGAGGCTATGCAGTACAAATTAAAGGACGTAATTCATGTTTTGAGGAGGTGTGTGACTCTCATCCTAGAGGACACCTGTGCTCCAATTGTCACTATGATAAATGTGATCAGTGGGAAAATACTTACCCCGCTATGATTGGAAAGAATCCCAAACGTGATTTTAGTTTATTTCTACGAGATTGGTATCGTCGTGGATTTATTTTATTCTGGGAAGAGGAATGTGGTCTACGATTCAACTGTTGGGGTAACAAGACAATTTGGTTTCTAAGTCATCGTTGTGACGACACTACCTGCTATGACTATAAACCAAGAGATTTTTATTGGACAGTGACCAAATGTGTTTCACCATTTAAAAACACTGTATTTGGCATTCCCTGAAATAGACGGATTGAAACTCGTGAATGTCATAATATGAATACAAATATTATAATTGACTATACAAAGAGATATGACAAGAGTGAAGTTACATTGTACTGTAGGAAATGTGACCCTGACTTTGCAGTCAATCAAGATCAATATACAGTGAATCCAAATGGTTTACCAACATTAGTGGCTCACGACAGTTGCCTCTACACCGAAGAAGAAGAAATCTAAAGTGAAGATTTAAAGACATTGTTGTATATATACACATTTTATTAATAAACAAAGTCATAAACATTTTTTAAGCACTTTACTCTTAGGGTACTAAAGTTTACATTCTTCAGGTCGGAGAGAATATTTTCCACTAGAAAGTCGTTCAGACGTGGATTGCCACCATAAATGTGGAGAAACTGCTTGTAAGTATAGCCGCGACATCGGAACACAAAATATAGTAGTGCATGGAAGCCACAGCTTTTAGTCGTTAGATCCTGCACCCTCATCCGATTTTGAATAATAGTTTTCTTACTGCTCTCAATATAGTTACTGATGTGGGGTGTGTAAAATGTATAGGGTAGACCAAGAGGATCAAAAAAATCAATCGTCTTCATTGTTTGAAAGATGCACAACCAATGACCCATCAGCACAGTCGACGGACTGCTATTAACAATAGTTAAGCTATTGTTCGCACTTTGAATTTTTCCAAGAAAGTCCGAGAGCAGACAATAAGATTTGTACTGGGACATGTAGGGATCCATATTAATTACATTGATTATTTGACTGGTGTTCATAGCGCCAAGTCTAGTAGAACACTGCCTTCGGGAGTGATTTCCCAATAGGTTTCATATTGATTTAGTGAGATTAGTGCAATACTCTCAGGCAATGGGTCGGAAAATGTACACTCTAAACGCACACTCCCCGTACGTACTATACTCATATCCTGTATGCCAGACAAATCCAGTACAATGATACCATGTGTTTTAGCAAACATATCTTCCGTTATACCATTTTCAAATAGTTGGGAGTCATGATCTAGGGTTTGCTTGGTCAACTCATACAATGTTCTATAGCATTTATCAAAAGATAGATTGTAGAGTGGGACGCCGTTTACTTTGCACACAAGAGATGAAAGTCCAAACATCTCGAATTTATGTGGGCATCCAGTCCACGATCTTATTGCACTGGCGCTTTTTACAAATGCTGAAGCGAGTTTTGACGGAATTTTGCAATTGATAAAGGATGAGTCAGTGAAGGTACGTGACCCCGTGGCAATATGACGCTGATTGGTGATTGTATGAGGAACATGTAGTTTAATATTATTTCCACTAGATCTCAGTTTTTCCACTGCCAAAGCAACAGAACTCATAACCTGTTGCTTACGTACATGAAGTATTGCCGAGGTGAGGGAGAGACTTACATCGGGATTGGCAGGAAGTTCTTTTCTCAATATGAAATTGGATGGTGCAAGCGTCAATTTTATATCCACTTTAACATTGGGCGGCAGCCGTTGGGGTATATTAAATATCTCATGATATATATTTCCAACTAGATGTAATTCACTAGTTTTAGCATTTTTAAGTGCATCTGTACTATCAGTATTAGTAATATATTCATATCCATTGGAGGTGCCTCTCAATTCCTTGTATGACTTGGGTGTCATCAGCATGAATTGTATGTAACTTGTATAGTTTGAGAGATTGTTACTTGTGCTCACCAGCGTGCCATTGATGTAGACACTGATTTGACGAAATAAATTGTGTAGTATACAATTTTCATAGGATAATCCATCGGCCCGAATTGGCATTGTATTATCAGATTTCCGGACTTTCATTTGCAAATCTATAAATGTCGAAAGTGAATATTATCGGAGAGGGGTTGTTGGGGATAAAATTGTTCATAGTATCCATGCTGGACACTCACATCAACATTTTCAGCATTGAATAGATTCAATGAGGCGGTGATTGAAGGTTGAGAATCCTTATGTGGCAGGTAGGACATCTTAGGAAAAGAAATCTAGTTTCGATCTAACAATTCTCCTCCAGGGGCTTCTGTCTACAGTATGTGTCGGCTTTTTCCTTCTTTTCTTTGAAAAGAGTGGTGATGTCTTTTGTTTCCGACCTGAGTAGAGACTGATGAGCGATGCATTGTTTCTGGACCTTTTTAAACCTTTACTATTTTGTTTTAATCTCTCGCCAAGGGTTCGCGCACTGAACCTAAGATTTTCCGAAGCACTTTCTTTAAAATCCTTGCCAGAGCCCCAATCGTATAGTGTAGAGGATGCAAAATCTGTCACAGCCGGTACAAGATATTTTCTAGCCAGTGGTAGTGAAGAGCGAAACAGCTTAGCAAACCAGCTGCCAAGGCAATAGCCAGACATTGACGAGCGACCTTTGTAATAGTCCATTCCATTGCCTTGTTGTCACGGACCAAGAGTATTAACATAGCAGTCAATATCAGGACAAGTGAATACCACTTTTTTATTAGACATCTTGTTGAACGATGGGCCGAAAATGACATGTAATTACAACCAAACCTTTTGAAATTACTAAAGGGGCACCTAATTCAGTTCTAGTGTTAACTGACAGAGTAGCACTGACGTAAACACTTCCAAATAATTGTTTACGGGAATATACTGAAGATGCTTTATATTGTAGTGGTGAATATGTTCTTGATTGCTTTTTTGTTCAAGAACTCGTAGGAGGGGAATATTTGAATTACCAACCCGAGATGTTTCCACAAATGAGTCGTAGAGAAATATACATGTGTCCGTGGAGAAGGCAGGTGGGTAGTCAGAAAAAATGAAATTAGTGTATCGGGCACTTTTACCATCTATTATATTGAGCTTAAAGCCAAGAACATCATTTAGGTTATCATTGAGAATAACCTTTTCATTGGCAATAGGTGAAGTAATGTAGATCTTGCCCTCCTCTTTTGAATAGTTGAAATAAAAAGCTCCTTTTTTACGAGCGGAAATTCTTTTATTAATAGAACGACATAAATCATTCTTAATGGTGAGTTCCTCCTTAGGTAATACAACATATAGATATCCAAATTAATTTAGTTTTTCAATTTTTTCAGGATAGTTAACGAGTTGCCAATCATCATGCCGATCGCAAATGAGTGGCCAATCATGGGGTCTAATTTTTATTTCATATTCACGATCCTTTCTCAGGATGTCGTAGGTATTTTTGAGAATACAGTCGACAAGAGCCACTTCATACTTTCCGTCAAATTTAATGGTGGGGGAGAGTTTCGTCCAAAAATCACTTGTTTTATTCAGATCATTGTAGAGAGGATCAGAAACATTGGACATGAAAGTCACATAGAAATCATTGGGTATTTTTAATATCTTCAGCACTGACCCAAGAATCAAAATATGAGTTGTATCCTAGCCAGCGAACAAGCAACTGTTTCTTGCCCCTACGAGTACGACTCTAGTATCTTTTCAATTTGATAAATTTCACTAGTGTTTCTAACTTTTTGCAGTTCCTATTCATAAAAACCACCGAGAATATCATCATCTTTGGTGTCTCACAGTCGATATGTCGTGGGTTCGGTGTCCAGGATTTTGGACACTTTAAAAAGTTCGGTGCTCCATAAATAATTCCCTTTTTCAAAAATATTGGTGGTTCTATTAATTCGAACAGTTTCACCAACATTGAATTTTTTCTTCACATTTTTTTCTTTTTTACCATTGAAGTATTGATATAGAAAAGCATAAAATGTATTTTCACTGTAATGAACTTCCCGAGGTTTTGAGTTGGACAGAGATCGATGAGGTCGATGGTTGTATACCCGCATGATTTTATCTACATCATAAATAAAAGCAGATTTATTTTTCAGTGTAGAATATCTTGAAATTAATTGACGAATCGTTCTTATTAATCGTTCAGCCAATGTAGCCTTAATCGGACTGTGAAGACGATGTAGTGTTGTATTATATATCAATAGAATATTTTGCACATGAGGATTAACAAATTCACTGCCATGATACGATTGAATTTTTCTATAGCAATCCTGGTCAACAATACTCTCAATGGCCTGAGCAACTTCAACACCTCTCTTTGACCGTAATGGAATGGCATAGGCATAGCGACTAAAGACACTGATTGCCACCAGAATATATTTGTAGGGCGCATTGTGACGCCGTTGAATTGCATCTATAGTTAGGATATCTGCTTGCATTATATGCAGAGGGAAAAAGGCTTTAGTTTGTCGATATTGTTTGCCACGAAGCCTGTGATTCCGGTGCAGTGTGTAACTCGGTTCATTCTCTAGATACTCTTTTGTTTTTTTAATGTGCTGCCAGAGACAACTTTAGAAAGCGTTTTGGGAGAACTTAAACTTCCCGCTTCGCCAATATTTTCATAGACACCTTTCAGAACTTCATCCATTTGGAACGCAAACACGTAGTGTAATGTCCACTCCCCTTTTGCACACTGGAGGGTGAATCAATTTGTCTTAGCTTTTGACTAGCAGCCCCAGGTGTTGTAAAATCGTTGCTGCTGCTGCTGCTAGTATTTTCAAATATTGAATCTTCTTTTTTAAATGCTGGTGTCGGTGTTGGCGTTGTTGAAGGACTATATTCTCTTAGTTTCTTTAGAATTTGCTTATTGCCAATAAGACTTTTGGGAAAGTTTGATGCTTTTAAAAAGGTGTATAGATTATTGTCAAAGGATAAAATCCTTTATAATTCGTTATCATATCACAAATTAAATCAACTAGATTATAACTTTTCACATGAATTATAATTCGTTTCCCTCCGCTGTCGACATAATTTTGATGATCATCACCATTTTTCAACCTGAGATAAGATAATACTCTTTTACTCTGTTCTCGATAGGTCACTGGCAATAGGTTTCCAATTTTCGATACAATTGAATTCAATTCTTTCTCCTTTGATTACACTGCTGCTGCTGCAGAATCTTGAGGAGATGTTTCCTGTTTAGAGGGATCAGTGACGGCGACAGCAGCGTGTCTCTCACGATAAGGTTTATGTTTGTCCACACGTCGCAATGCATCTTGGAGTAAATGCAGTTTTTTATCATTGGCAATATACTCATCATTAATGGATTTGCTTAGATTGTCTTCAAAATGTTCGACGGGCGAGAGGACAAGTTCAAATGGTGTCAATTTATAGGGTTTAGCCATTCTCTAGAGAAAACTGTTTACAAGTCCTGCAATTATTGGCAGTAAAAGTGTAAAAAAGCTACCGCCCGCTTGAAGGAGACGTTTTCTTTTAAAATTTTTTCCCTTGTTTTGCAAGCCAAGGCGCGTAGAGTGGAACGATGTTACTTTGTCTGTTGTCTAACACCTTCTGGCAGTTGAACATTGCCCTCGGTTAAATTAAACAAAGTTCAGATATTAGATTAATGAAATCATTGTCAACACCTTGTTTGAGTATAGCCTTCCTGAGTGGAGGTTTTGAAGTGCCTAAAACGGAAAATAAATGCCGTTGTTCGTGTAGTTTCTTCAGTGTCATAATGTCAACTAATAGCCTTTTCTACTGTTCACCGGAAGATATACTGTAATTTCTCTGTCGAAAATGTCGGTGACTACACGTAGATCCTCGGGCGTGCTCTGATTAAAATCCAGAAAAATGTAACCATAGGGTTTATTAGTCGCCTGAATGTACCTGACAGCAGAAGTTTTGGGGCGCCGGGGTATATCTGTTGATTGAGAGTTATTAGCGAGCTAGAATCACGAACAACTCGATAGATAATATAGATAGTGCAATTCAATGCAAGAGTTCATATGCATTTGCTCTGATGAAACAGATTGTGTAGAACTAGGGTTATGGAAATCTGTTCATGGTGGGAGCAAACGGTGAACCGCTGTAGCATTTCCTGTGAGAACTGTTCTATGGATTCAGCCAAATCATCAATAATCAGCCACGAGTTCGGTTCAATACTATTGAAAACATCAAGTCCCCGTATGAATTGTATTGGTATGGTTGAGGCAATAGCTTTTATTTGATTGTAGGACTCCTGCCAAATACTATAGCAATAATAAATTTTCTTTGTTTTTTCCAAAAACATTTTCTGACAATTTTTAATTATTCTAGCTAAAAGTGTTGTTTTCCCCGACATTGAGGGACCACACAGAAAGGATCTGAAGGGTGTTTTAAATTGATACATACTGCTGCTGCTGACAACCGTCGGACTACAACTAAGTGTAGATCATATGTGTCCAGTGAATATGTAGTAGTAGTAATTTTCCCATAGATCTATCTACTACAAGAACAACAAAAAACATATTTTCATGGTCATTTATTCAACATGAAAACTCTATTTGCTCAACATGAACAACAACAACATAAGAATAACGCTTGTTCAACAAGAACCTGACAAAAAACAATATTTCATGGTCGTTTATTCAACATGAAAACTCTGCTTGTTCAACATGAACAACAACAACAACACAAAAATTACACTTTATGTACAACAACAACATAAAAATGTTGTACTATATGTACAACATAAAAAAAACAATTTTGT
Source organism: Artemia sp. Qi Xiang Cuo (assembly GCF_049724085.1). Taxonomy (NCBI): domain Eukaryota; kingdom Metazoa; phylum Arthropoda; class Branchiopoda; order Anostraca; family Artemiidae; genus Artemia; species Artemia sp. Qi Xiang Cuo. Next base: position 52,859,225 of record NC_142801.1, on the reverse strand, counting down.
ACATGAACATGAACAGCAACAACAACAACACTTATTGTCTTAAAAAAAAACACTTTTTGTCCAGCATCACTTTATGTACATTAGCACAGTGGCACACTTTTTGTACTACAACACTTGAAAAAAACAACAACAAAAAACATATTGAAAAACAAAACACTTAAAAAAAATTGATAGCACAGTTCGGGCGGCCGCGGGCGGGACCCCCCCCCCCCCCGGGGCCACGGGGGCAAAACAGTACAATAGTTGTCGTCACTGCTGCAGGGTAGGTTGGGTTAATGTGGTTAGTTGAGGTTGGTTTAGTTAGTTAATTTATGAAAGGGTTAGGTTAAGTTAGTTGGTTAGGTTAATTTATCCAGACCAAGTTGATTCCGATAGTCTATGCATTCAACTCAGTCTGAAATAAGGTAGTGACCATGAGGTAGCACACTTACACCATTCTCGAGCACATAGACTTTGTCGGATATACACGACATTGCATTCTTTTCCACTCTCACAGTATAATTTCTATACTGTAGAGAGCGAATTGCAAGTACTTGTGCTCTCGGCACTAGGCTACTTTCTACACAGTTTCTGTACACACTCATGTTGAAATTGCTCTTTACAAAATGTGTACCCCTTTACAAGCCTGCTTTTCATCCCCACTATGAGTTTCAACGCAATAAACTTTGGGACCAGGGAACACCCCCTGGATATCAAATCACTCCCCGTCTCTGATTTTAACATTAATAGTTGGTTGGGGGCTTGACGTTTCACCAACTCGGGGTAGAGGGACGGATTCCAGTTGGTGAAATCTATCCGCGAGCTGATGTGTTCCCCATTTTCTAAATCACCCAATAAATCCTCGGTTTTTACCTTTAACAGCAGAGAATCTGTATCCCCATAATAAACTTGAACCTCCCCCTCCCGTGGCCATTGCACCTTGCACACATCGTAAAAAAACGACAACCTGAGCTTTTTGGAAATTCCAAGTACTGAACTACCTCCTGCTATATTCTTGTTCAGTACTACATTTCACTTTTTTCCTGTGTAGATGAACCATGCCAGACTCTATACTCGTGAACGATGTAAAATTATAGTCGGCAATAATTCTTGCACACTCTAGAGGGTCAGTCACGACGTCGCAGCGAGATCTATTGCGAACGCTTTCACACATTTTGCCAAATGCTGAATTTAGAATGAGTTTGTACATTTCCTTCTCTACTTTGGAGTTTGCCCAAGAGCGTTTATCAACAAAAGTGTCGATAAACGTTTTCAAATATGCTTTCTGATTGATTTGCAGGACCCTATGTATTTTGGTGAGCTTGAAACCATTGTTCACTATCCAGTGCAAAAGCACGTGGTGAACAACGATATTCTCCTTAGGGTCCAAATCAGCAATCAGTTTTTGCTTAGAGGGGGTCCAGTGCATCCCCATATCCTCAACCAATGATCGATTGTAGGGGCTCAGTGAGTCCCTGGTCACTGGTCGATTTATACAGGGAAAAACAAAATCTCTGACTGAATCATGAAGCGCCAGAGGAATGTTCCGGTCAATTTCAAAGAACCATCCTTGTGGTCCATTGTCCACGACGGTGGTAATGTCGGGGAACTCACAAGGATTCTCAAGCCATTGATAGTTACCACACGGCATAGAGTGTAAGAACGTGAGTGAGGAATACTATGAGGTCATAACTTGAGGCATTGCAAGGCTATGTGGACTGGTGCTTTTTTAATTGCTTTAGCTGCTAAACCATAATCCCAGTGAACTATCTGCTAATTTGTTCTTGAGCGCTCTAAAAAAAGGTACTTATCTATATCGCCGAGTTGTTCCAAATCATCCCTCCTAATTTTTAAAATCAAATCCATCACCAAATGTGGCGTGGAAAAATAATAACCTATATCTAACCCGAACTCTGAATAGATTTGGTCTGTGTTCTTGCAGACTATCCAACAGAGTTAAAACATCACTTGCCAAGTACAGTCTACAATAATCCCACCCATTTTTACAATTCCCCTTAGCCCACACCTTCTTGGCAAACTCATAGTACTGCTCAGTGAATTGTAAAAAGCTTCAATTGGAGGTAGTTACACCTCGCTTAAGCAAGTGCCAGAACAGTAATAGTCGTATGCGTATACACCTTTACAGGTTAATAGGTCATACATTTCACTGTCTGGAAAGTGCTGTTTAAGCAAAGGAAAGCTATAAAAATTGTCGCTTTTCTGCACTTGAATCAATTGACTCAATGCATTGGGAAAAAACTAAAGGAACCTAAAAACCTGATTTTATTGCAACACGTATGCCCATTATTTACTACCTGCCATTTCAGCTCAAGAAGCAAGAACTTCTCGGGCGATTTGGGAATGATGTTATAGGTAAATGAATTATTTACCCATGGTCCGTCTACTCCCCCTCCCTCCCTGTGCATACGTGCCAGTGCCGGTAAAATAAATTTTAAATCATAATTTGAATTGTGGATAAAAACTGGAATAAAAAACTGCTGGCTAACATTTAAGTTACGCGATTGATGCGCTACCCCTCTAAAATTACTAACCCCAGAGGATATTTCCTGCCACAAGTGATCATGCTCTCTGACCTTACCCTTCCCCCCTCTTTTCCCTTTAGTCCCTTTATCCCCATCTTCAAACTCCCCCTTAAAAACCCAGCATATTTTTTGATTTTTAATCGCGAGACGATCCTTTGCAAACAACACCATAGGGTAATGTGTATTTCTCAAGCAGGAAATAGCGCCATTAGCGGTGCCAATTAATTTAGTCAGTGCCTTGATCACGAACTCTCACTCATCCACTGTTTTTTCTATTTCTAACAACTGCATGGTGTTAGAATTGTTTCTGTAGGCGTGAGCTTAGGATACTGCAATAGCTTGGTGCTCTGTGATTCGGTTTCAACAGTTGGGATTGTTTACCTCTACCAGCTTAGCCTCACAGCTCAACGAGATTATGGTGCTCTGGAGGAGGGTACTTTGGAAGATTTTAGGACTTAGAACGGACCCATCCCCCGAAACTATTTCCATTGACTGGTGGCCATGCCGTCTACAATGCTTCGTGTGCTTTTGCAACTTTAATTCTGTCCAAAATCGAGAAAGGCATGTCGGACAGTAGAAACATACCCCTTAGTCTTACCCTCCCCCAGAACTATACTGATGTCTGTGATTGGATTAAAATGGCCAATTGAATTGGCTAGGTCACTAGATGGTGGTGTGTACAACAACCAAACCCAGTGTTTGACCAATTCAATCGACGGGCCCCTTACAGGGAAAACCACCCCCTTCTTTTTAGAACGAACCCCATTTTCAAATTCAGTTCCGTATTGTACCACAGTAACGCCGATATTTAAGTGGACATTGGCCCTTTAAAAAATATCAATGGATCTGAGCGTTACTGGGTATTTCCCCTCTAAGCATGAAAAATCTACAATGGGAAAACCGGACCCCCTCCTTCCCATGTACAGCCCAGTGATCTAAATTCGTCTTGGTAGCGTCACGTGCTAGAGGCTCGAATGCTGATATGAGGAAAGCGTACTTGAAACATTTATGACCTGTTTAAAAACAGATCCACTGGACACCTTGACAACCTACTAAATCTGGATTATATTTTAAAACTGTATCCCTATCAGACCCACCACCCCCTCTTAAAATAAAATCTTTCTTAAATTTACAGATATTCACACTTAAATTTTCGACATATAGAACTAATGACCCACTTCCGTTTTCATTATAATTCTCGAGATGCACAATAATATGACCTATCCACTCGAAAAAAGCACCCTCAAAATTCTCTAAATTTGGATAAATCACACGCATCTCGGTATGTACATAATGGTGGTAAACTTCAATTTTTCCCTCATTTAAATAGAACACTTTTAAAACAATTGAAACCTTAATTGAATCCCTCCCCCTCCCCATAATTGAATTTGGTTCTCCAGCAGTGCACGAATTCTATCTACATAGTCATGAACAATTTCTACGGGGTCAAACACAAAATTACCTCACAAAAGCGAATTAAATGGGTCACCAAAAGTTGCAGTGTAGACAACTATGCTATCTAAAATTGTATTTGATAACTGAAATTCAGGGAATGTCGTAAATTGGTTATTACCCTCCCCCTCCCCCTCTTGTATATTATCAACACCTCCCCCTCCACATTGTTCAATAATAGAGTTGTTCGAAGCCACTTCATTCGTTTGAAGTGGAAGTAGGTTATCAGAGGCTAGAGGAGGAGGGTTCCCTGTTAATTCCCGGGTAAAATCATCTAAAACCTGTATGGTGTTTGGGCTCAAGTCCCCTTGCCCAACTGTGCTATTATCTACATTAAAAAAATCACCTAAAAACTCATCAATATTATCTGGAATATCGTTAATGATATCGTCCCATGTTGAATTGTTGTGGAAGTCCACAGGCGTGTCCTATCCTTCTCCAACTGACGAGCAGGGGGGAGATGGCGAATATGGGACCAATGCAACCTATAAATGAAAAATAGCTTATTTTTAAAGTGTCTAAATCACCCCTACTGTTTTTAAAAAAAAATTGGACTATTATTGCTTAAAAACATGCTTAATAGCAGTAGCATATACACTATTCAATATATTCTGAAAGTTCCAACTTAACGAAAATCTAAAGGATGACATAGTAGGTTTTGATTTTGTTCTAACAATCACCCCCCAAAAACAATTCACATTAATATCCCATATCTGCTTTGGAAAAAAAGGCCTATCCCTTTTCATGATACAAAACTCATTCCAATAGAACGTTGTTTTTATAATATTTGTAGAGGCAAGGTGAACCATTCGTTAATAAAGCATTTTATAACGCAAAGGATTTTGCCACTTATTATTAGCGGGATATAGTTCATTTTGGCTTCGCTAACCTAATTCAGCAGACTGAATGCATGCACTTGTTATTTGACTTCGCTAGCCTAATTCTGCAGACTGAATGCATGCACTTGTTATGATTCAAAGGGAGAACGTTATATTTTATCAGGTTGAAAAAATAACGAGAAATAAAATTTAAACTTACATTTGCAAATTCCGGCTGTATTTGGCTATCGGATGGACCTGGCATCGCATGTTGGACCTCCTGACCATGTGTAGGCGGGGCAGCTCTTGAAGGCAATGCATGATGGAGGGTGAACGGGCCGACGGCGTTACATTCTCGCACCGATGTGGCAGCAGGGTTCTCCAACCAGTGGCTGGCGTGCTGTGTGGCTGCCTCACCCTCCCTTGCTCTCTTTACAGGTGGAGGGTCAATATATCCTTCATAATTGTCCTTAAAAGAAGAGAAAAAAGCTAGTGTTTAAATAATTTTCCCCCTTTTTACAGAAGGAAAATTAGTACGCCCATAACGTAACCTAGCCATAATTTTGTCTAGAAAACCTTTATCACAATGAAGTCTCCCCCCCCCCCTTTCAGCAATGTCGTAAATATATTGTTAGCAATTAGTTTTGGGGAATAACTCGTTTCACTCCTTCATATATAGGTTGCATAGGCCTGCACTTCCCGGTCGCCACAGCGAGCGCCCCCCCCCTGTAGACGATAAACTATAATATTCTAGCGAAAAATAGCATTTTGAGATAAAAAGAATCTAGTTCTATCAGTAATTGACTAGAAATTAACGAAAAATATTATTATGAGATATCGAAGAGATAGCGACCATGCCTACAGTGGGGGACAGAGAAAATAGGAAAGATTAGAAAAAAGAGTGGTTTTCTTTGACAGGTAAAAAATTAAATTATATTTAGATGTCTCTCAGGGAGGGGGGAGCAGAGAAATTTAAAACAATGGTGGGCGGGGGGTTAATATTTTAATGTCTCTGAGACACTTTTAAAGCGATGAAAAAAAATTGAAAAGAAAAGACCTAAAAAGATGGAAGAAATAGGTAGAAACTAGAGGTGAAAATGCTCACATTTGCGAATTCCGGCTCTATTTGGATACCAGATGGTCCTGGCATAGCATGCTGTAGGGCAACCTCCTTACCATGTGTAAGTGGGGCAGCTATTAAAGGTCCATGGAAAGCAGCCATCCACTCGCTGTTTAATTTTCTACCAGGCTGCATTGCAGCCTGCGTGGATGAGACTTTGACAGTCAACACTTGTTTTGGGGTCGTGGAAGGGCCAGCATACTTAATAATTGATGGTCTCACAGGGTTTGCCTCGTCCTCTCTTGCCCTCTTCGATGGAGGGGCCGCAATACATTCATCAAAATTTGCCTTAAAAGAAGTGAAAAAATTAGTACCGAAATAATTTTCCCCTTTTCACAGAATGAAAATTAGTATCCCCATCCCCCTAACCATAATTTTGTCTAGAAAGCATTTATCACTAAGAAGCCCCCTCCCCCTAAGCCAAATGCAAAGCAAAAAGTAAAATTTACGAGAAATGCTCCTATTTTTACCTTGTTGAGAAAAAATTAAATACACAACTTGTGAGGAAAAAAAAACTCGAAAAGCATAAAAATTCTATTTTTGTCATTTAGAAAAAAACTGTTTATTTTCACCTTGCAGCGAAGCTGCTAGAAGCGAGGCATTGTAACCCTAAACCCACTCCCCCCTCCATATAAACACTGATTACTCAAAATGAAAATAAAAACTATATGAAACTATTTATCATAACTGTTACCAGCTCCCCTTGCAATTTATAAGATTTACCCTATCGCTAATTCAACTGGAGAAAAAAAAGTGTCTTTTAGTGAAACCTACAAAAGCTTAATCCCCTGGTTTCGTAGATACCGGATGAACAGTGACAGGATGCAATAATTAACCCATATTTAAATCTTTGAGGAACCGATAAAAGATAGGGTGACGGCTTAAATGGAAACTGTATATTAATAGCTGACAGATGTCAGTTGTCACTTTAGATCACAATACAGAAAGCAAGAATTTATCAAAAGGAGAATTATTTCTTTTGCAAGAATTAAAGTCATAAACATAGGAGGGGTTTTGAGGGGGGTTAGGTTTAGGTGATAAAAAGAGCATATTTTACGTTTTCTAGCGAGTATATAGATACCATAGTGGAGTTTGTATTAGAGTGGGGTGGGATTTACCTGAATATACTGGAGGGTGAGCAAGGAAAATAATTTTATTTTGAAAATAAAGAATGAAAATGTACTCACATTGTTAATCATTGTAGACGAAGTTTCCTTATCAATAATGTTCATTGTTGTTTACATTGTGTCACAATACTTTCTGATAATTTAATCACAATGCATGTCCGTTATATACGAAATCTCAAGGGTGAATTGCGATGTAATGGGGGAAATCATATGTAACCAGTCCTCTGATTGGCTTAGCAGGAGATGTAACCAGTCCTCTGATTGGTTTAGAAGGAGACACGTGATCCTTTTTCCTATTCCTGGATCATAACATTCTCCCCTAGCGTGCACTTGGACGAACAATAACAACAACATCAAATAAATCGACCTTAAAAGAGGTGTTATTGACCCTCTTCCCGTTAGAATCGATAATACAGCAATTGTTGATGCAAAATTCTCCTGGACAAACTCCAAAGACATTAATCAACCTTGACGTCATCTGTCAGACATTAATAAACTTCGCCCGGAAACAATTTATTCCCCTTTCATAAATCAATAATTCCCCTAGCGATTATGTAAATCACCCCTCATGTCATTACACGTGGCCAAACAAAAACAACAACAACAGATCGATAATCCTTGAATAAATTGTGTAAAAAAGTTGTAGGTGGCAGCAGGGGTGTCGTCTCGGACCTCATGAAGCCTTTCTACTGACTATCCTTGGAGTCTTGGAACGAATTGGTCTTTCCTGATCCTTCGAGGACCTTCTTCAGGAATACGGGCAAGGACTTGGTGCTTATCTATAAAGATACAAAACAAACATATTTTTTCTATTCACAATAAACGGGACAATACGTCAGCATTCCCGTTTTCTAACCGACTCCGACTACGAATGTCGAAGTGGTGCTCTTGGAGCGCCAGGGAACAGCGTGTAAACTGAGCGCTGTTACTCCGAGCCACGTTCTACCAGAAAAACAGGTTATGATCAGTTTTTACGGTAAACTTCCGGTCTCCAAGGTACTACCAAAAACTTTCCACCCCCCATTTTAACACCAAAGCCTCACGCTTTACTGTCGAATAGCGCTGTTCTGCCGGTCACAGCTTCTTACTTTTATCTGCAATACTCCTCTCCGTTACATTGAGTCAAGACTACTCCAATCCCCATGTTCGAAGCATCCGTTTGAAGCACAAACTCTTTGGCAAATTCGGCACTTCTCAGGACAGAGGGGGTAGTGAGTGCAGTTTTCAAGGCCTCGAAGGCTACCCTTTGATCCCAAGACAGCGTAAAGTGGTTTGTATTTCGTTTCTGAAGAAGCTCCGTCAGCGGCACCGCACCCGAAGAGAAATTGCAGATAAACCTCTGGTAATATGCAGCGACACCAACGAATGACCTCACTTCATTTTTTTGCTGGCTCTGGAAAGTTCTTCACAGCCTCAACATTGCTTTCAAGCGGTGTGATTTTGCTATTTACCCCTTTGTGGCCCAAATACTAAACTTCGTCAAGTCTGAACTTGCATTTGTCAGGATGAATGTGAAGACCAGCAGCTGCTATCCTTCCCAAGACCTCCTTTAGATGTTACTCGTGATCTTCCCAACTATCGGAGAATATTATATGGTCGTCAAGGTACGCCCTTGCAAAGCAAAGGCATCCAGTCAAAATCTTATCCATGGCTCGCTGGTGCCCCGTGAACTCCAAAAGGAAGGACTCCAAACTCTTAGAATCCGGACTTCGTTTGGAAAGCCGTCTTTTCCATGCTGTCTGGCATAATTTCTACTTGTCAGAAGCTTCTGGTAAGATCTAAAACCCTAACAACCTTTTTGTTATCTACTTCCTCCAGAAATTTACTATGCGGGGAAGAGGGTGGGCATCAAGCTTGGATACTCGATTTAAAGCTCGGAAGTTCAAACATAAACGAATGCTTCCATTCGGCTTGGTAACCGCGACTACCGGAGAACAAAAGAGGTTAGAAGACGGCTATATGATCCCTAAATCCAGCATTCGCTCTTCAATGGCTTGTTGTCGGCTTGGGGGTATCCTGTAAGGTTTTTGACGAACAAGATAGGAATTACCTGTATTAACATAGTGTCTGACCATTGCTGTTCTTCCGAAAATTTTTGAGAAGGAATTTCCAAATCCCATTAGTATACCAAAAAGTCCTTTCTTTCTCCTTTCACTAAGATGACTTAGCGAATCTATCACAATCTCGATGTCACCTGGCTATCAGAAATATGTGTCAGGTCAAGCGTAGGTATAGTCGGAGCTTCATAAGCAAAGAGAAGGATATCCGTTGGCCAACGCTCAAGCTTTCTAAGATGATTGATGTGTAAAATATTCTTCTTCTTTCTTCCTTCCAGGAATAGGACTTCGTAGTTCACAGTCCCGACTTTCTGAGATATTTTGATGGGTTCTTGCCATCTGGTTTCCAATTTATGAATTCCAGTTGGCAGAAGGACAAGGATCTCATCGCCTAATTGCAGATCTCGTGGCTTAGCCTTCTTGTTGTACTGGGTTTTCTGCCTTTCAGACGCTTTCAGAAGATTTTTATGGGCCTCACCCAGGATCTGACGCACACTTTCTCGCACGGACAAGACTTCATGCGCGGGTCTTACGATAGAGTTTCTAGCGTCTTCCCCTTGTTCATTGATGATATCCAATGGGCTGCTTGGCCTTCTCCCATAAAGAAGTTCAAAAGGACTAAACATGGTCGAGGCTTGAGTAGTTACTAGATAAGCAAACAAGAATTGGGGGATAAAACAATTCCAGTCTCTCGAGTTGTCCACAAAGAACTTTTCAATAGCCGAACAACCGTCCCGTTCATGTTTTTAACCAGGTCATCCGTTTGCTGATGAAAGGGGGCGAAATTCGTATAGGTTTTATTCCGTAAATTTTGTACACCTCAAGTTAGTTCTTAGCAAGAAAATTCGAAACCTGGTCTGTCAAGATCTCTTCACGAACACCAACCTGACAGAAGTACTGCTGAAATACTTGTGTAATTTTCCTGGCATTCATCGATCTCAAGGGTATGACCTCGGGATAACGAGTGCAATAATCCGATATCACCAAGAAGAATCGATGACAGTTGCGAGATGGTACCAATGTATCCACAATATCTGCTGCAATCCTCCTGAAAGGCTCATCAATGACAGGCAGTCCTAACATGGGGACCCACTCTTTTGGCTTCAGCCTTGCAACTAGCTGGCAGGGATCACAAGTACGTATACAACGTTTGACATCTTGGCATACCCCAGGCCAGAAACGGCTATGAATGATCCGATTCAGTGTGCAAGCAACTCCAATGTGGCCACTCATTGGGGAATCATGGGCGGCTCTCAACACAAACGACCTACAAGGCTTGGGAACTACCAGCTGTGCCATCTCTTCATTATCTAGCTTGTAGAGCGGACCGTTGACGATCTCGAAACCCTGGCCTAAACTAGCCAGAGCAAAACACTTTGTCAGTGTAGAATCTTGTTATTGAAGGTCAGCAAATTTCTTGAAAGTCAGCTTTTCTTGGTCAACTTCTGAAGGTGCTCCTTGAGTTTTCTCGTCTCAATTCTGCTTTCTCCTTTCGTCGACATCGTCGACTCTTTTTGTGAATCAAGTTGCCATTCCCATTCGCCGACTGGGCTGAGGTATCTGCTTCCAATCCAGCGTAGTCCTTCGCAATAGTCGACAGAAGAATAGAGACAGCAGTCCTGTCTACTTAAGAACTTCGGCTACAAGGTTCTAGGAATCCTGGCAACGATCTTCCAATGATAGCGTCTATGGGTGGATCATCAGAAACTGCAACTTCTACTGCTACTACATCTATTACTACGCATAATTACTGAACCTTTCAATATTGCTGAAAAAAATTTATTTCTCAAAACTTTGTTTGAACATTTGTTTCTTATGGGAAATGATGGGCGTGGGGGGGGGGGTCATTATCAAATCACTTTGACTATTGAAAAGGGCACTATAACTTCCAATTTAAAATCAAATGAGACCCATCTGAATTTAATAAAACCACCCATTCCATAAGAACCTTTTATTCCCCCAGGACATAACTTCAAGCCCTTCCCCCAGGGCTCTGGGGGGTTGTGCCAACCATGGGTGCGTTGCTATATGTTCTTTGGATTATTTTAAACCAAATTGCCATCGTACAATTTCAATCAGATACATTTGGTGAAAATAGGAGTAGTTGGATGGGGGGGGGGGCTAGTTGACCCTCATCAATATTGACTCTTAAAAGACATCTAGAACTTCCAATTTCAACAAATTGATCCATCTCTAAAGTTTATACAACGATCCCATCGATATGAACATTAAATGCCCCAGTTGTATAACCTACAACTCTTGCTCTCATGCTCTGGGGGTTTGTATCAACCTCAAAAGCCTTGTTATATGATATTTGGACTATTTTAAATGAAACGACTGTCTATACATATACTGAATACATCTCGGGAAAAAACGACGAGTTTTGTTAGTGTGTGTGTGTGTGGGTGGGGGGGGGGTGGTGTAGCTGCGCTCTGATCACTTCTACTCTTAAAAACGGCACTAGAACTTCTGATTACCAATCCAATGAGTCCCGTCCAAAGCATATACGACCACCCTTTCTAAAAGAACCTTATATGTCCCCGCGGCATAACTTACAACCCATTTTCCTGAGAGATGTTGGGGGGGGGTTGTCCTCCTCACAAACATAATTTCTGAAACCTTCAACTACGATGAACGAAATTATTGTCTCCAAATTGTCATTGGATGTGTTAAGGGAAATGATGAGCATTGAGGGGGGGGGGGGTAGTTGCTCTCTGATCACTTTGACTGTTATAAAAACCCCTATAACTTCCAATTTCAAATCAAATACGCCCAATCTGAAGTTTATACGACCGCCCATTCCATGAAAAAAACTTATAAGCCCACGTGGCATAACTTACAATCCTATCCCCAGGGTGCTGGGGTTGTATTACCCCTAGAGACATTATTATATGTTCTTTGAACTATTTTTAACAAAATTGCTATCTCATGATTTCAATTAGATGCGTTTGGTGAAAATAGGGTTGTCAGGATTGGGGAGGGGGATAAATGCCCTCCATCATTTTTGACGCTTAAAAAGGAACTAGAATTTCCAATTTCCAGCCAAATGAGCGTCTTCTAAAGTTAAACAACTATTTCTTCCATAAAAACCTTAAATGCCCCGTGGCATAACTTGCAACCCTCACCCCAAGACTCGGGTGGTTTGTATCAGCCTCAAAAGCATTGTTATATGATCTTTGGACTAATTTGAACAAAATGACTGTCTCAAAAATCTTTTTATACGATGTATTTCAGGAAAAAACCACGATTTGGGGGGGGGGGGAGAGTAACTGCCTTCTCATCACTCTGACTTTTAAAAAGGACAGTAGAAATTCAGATTACCAATCCAATTAGTCCCCTCCGAAGTATATACAACCACCCTTTCTATAAAAACCTTATACGCCTCGGGGGCACAACTGACAACCTTTGCCCTGAGATGTGAGGGCGGGGTTGTCTTCCTTAAAAGTATAATTTCCGGACCCTTCAACTAGAATGAACAAAATTTATATCTCCAAATTTTGATTGGATGTCTTTGAGGAAATTATGAGTGGTGGTGGGGGGGGCGGTGCTCTCAAATCACTTTGATTCTTATAAAGGGGCCTATAACTTTACATTTCAAATCAAATGAACCCCATGTGAAGTTTATGCGACGACCCATTAAAAAAGAACCTTATATGACCACAGGTCATGACTTACAACCCTATCGCCAGGGCACTGGGGGGTTGCGTCAACCCTTGGGGCATTGTTTTAGTTCTTCGAACGATTTTGAGCAAAATCACTATCTCACAATTTCAATCAGATTCGATTGGTGAAGAGGGGTTGTCGGAAGGGGGGGGGGGTGCTAGCTGCCCTCCATCAGTTTTGACTATTAAAAGGGAACTAGAAATTCCAATTTTTAACCAAATGAGCCTCCACTAAAGTTTATACAATCATACCTTCCATAATAAGCCTTAAAAGTCCCCTGGGCATAACTTACAACCCTTGCCCCTAGGATATGGGGTATGTTTCAAACTCAAAAGCCTTGTTATATGATATTTAGACTGTTTTTAATAAAATGGCTATCTCAAAATTTCTTTTAGATGCATTTCGGGACAATACGACGTGTGTGTGTGTGTGTGAGGGGGGGGGGGTAGCAGCCCTTCGATCGCTTTGACTCTTAAAAAAAGCACTAGAACTTCTGATGAGCCTCCTCCGAAGTTTATATAACCATCCTTCTATAAAAACCTTATATACCCCCAGGGCATAACTTACAAACCATGCCCTTAAGGCTGGGGATTTGTTATCCTCAGAAATAATCTCCAGAGCTTTCAAATACGTTTAACAAAATGGCTATTTCAAATTTTGATTGGAAGTGTTTGGGGAAATGGTAACTTACAACCCTTGTTCTGAGGGCTGCAGGGGGGATGTCATCCTCAGACATAATTCCCAGACCTTTCAACTACGGTAAACAAAATGACCATATCAAAATGTTGATCAAAAGTGTTTGGGGAAATGATGGGTGTGGGTAGGGGGGGGGGTATTTACCCACCGATCACCTTCGACTATTAACAAGGGCGCACGCCCTTTAAATTTCCAATCAAATGAGCCCTTTTGAAGTTTCTACGACAGAACTTTCAATGAAAACCTTATATGCCCCAAGGGCATAAATTTCAACCTTTACCCTTGAATTACAACCTTTGACCTTGAGGACTGTGACAGCCCAGGGGGGGGGCTGTCATCCTCAAAGACATAATATTCAAACCATTCAACTATGTTTAACAAAATGGTTATTTCAAAATTTTGACTGGATGTGTTTGGTGAAATGGTGAGCTTGCGAGGGGGATTAGTTGCCTTCCAATCACTTTCGACTAAATCAATTTCCAATTGAATGAGCCCTTTTTAAAGTTTCTATGACAACACCTTCTATAAGAACCTTATAAACAAAAAAAAAATTTTAACAAGAAAAACGGGTTTTAATTTTCTATAAAGCAGTGAAATACAAAACAATTAATTATGCACAAAAGCTCCGAATATTTCGGCCCCACATCCGGGAGCCTTTCTCAACGGAAAAAAATAAAATAAATAAATAAAATAAAAAAACTTAACTTACATCACAATAAAACATACTAAACACATAAAGAGAAAGAAAAAAAAGAAAAAATATAAATAAATAAGAAAAATGTTAGTGTTTATTTAATATGTGAGTTTTGTTTTTTCTTATTTATTTATATTTTTTCTTTTTCTTTTTTTCTTGCTCTTTATGTGTTTAGTATGTTTTATTGTGATGTAAGTTAAGTTTTTTTTATTTTATTTATTTATTTTATTTTATTTTTTTCCATTGAGAAAGGCTCCCGGATGTGGGGCCGAAATATTTGGAGCTTTTGTGCATAATTAATTGTTTTGTATTTCACTGCTTTATAGAAAATTAAAACCTGTTTTTCTTCTTTAAAAATTGTTTTTTTTTTAATGGAAAAGCAGTGTGGTCTAAGAAATTATTTAAGAACCTTATACTCTCCCAGTGCATAACTTACAGCCCTTACCCTGAGGGTTGTGGCCGGCGGAGTTGTCATCCTCAAAGACATAATTTCCGGATGTTTCAAATATGCTGAACAAAATGGCTATCTCAAAATTTAGATTAAATATGGTTAGGGAAATGGTGGGTGTGGGAGGGGGGCTTGTTGCCCTCTAATCGCTTTTGACAATTAAAAAGGGCACTAGCCCTATGGATTTCTTATCGAATGAGCCCTTTTTGAAGTTTTTACGTTAACTCGTTTGATACAAAGTTTCGTGGTCTAAACACACGCAAAATATATATATATATATATATATATATATATATATATATATATATATATATATATATATATATATATATATATATATATATATATATATATATATATATATATATATATATATATATATATATATATATATATATATATATATATATATAAAATATATAATACATTTAGCCAACATCGTTCTTTACTTAGGCAGCGCTATTGCACTGCCCATGATATGATTTATCAGGGGCAAGTACTCAAGTTGCTTATAGCAAAGACCACAAGACTTCAATGTTTGTCTATTAGTAATTAAAAAAACAATTGCATAAAAAGGAGTTTTTCAGAGAAAAGAAAAGAGCCATATTAAGCTCAGGGACCAGCCAAAATTAATTACTATTATCGCTAAAACTAAAAGCAAAAAGAAATAACTTTTAAAGAATAAATGAAACCCAAGACGAACATAAATTAAAATTAACAATCATTTCAAGTTTAAAGATAAGAGGTGCAAATATAAATGAACGAATAAATATTTAAAATCGGGACCAACGCTCCCGATGGTCGGACAGGGTACGAAATTCGGAAATCCTCAGGTCCTTCAAACTCCCACCCCTGTCCGAGCAGCTTGAGTCTCGCTCGCTGCGTTGGTATGGTCATCTGCTCCGTCTTCCTGCCCAAACACCCGCCGGGCTCATCTTCGATTTCGACCCAGCTGCAAACGGCTGGAGGCGTCCTAGGGGAAGGCCATGCACCAGATGGGCGGACGTCATCCGTGATCGGCTCGCCTCCATAAACATTAACCTGACTGAAGCGACAACCCTCGCCCTGAACCGACCACTCTGGAGAATACTGACGGCGCTGACGACTGGTTCCCTCTACGCTGGCGACGCTGCCGAGCAAGAGCTTTAAGAAGAAGAATAAATATTAAAAAAAAACTTTTTTTAGTGTTTTTTAAAATATATTCTTCAATATTTTATTACAATTTGTCCCCCAGGAGTACTTCATATACAAGGGTTATAAGTGTTATAAAGTTCAGAGGGGGCTCATTCAAATGGAATTCATAAGTAGAAGTGACCCTAGTACTCCGGAACGAACTCCTTATATGGGCATAGAATACGGAACGAACTCCTTATATGGGCATAGAGTCAACAC
Organism: Artemia sp. Qi Xiang Cuo; assembly: GCF_049724085.1. Classification (NCBI taxonomy): domain Eukaryota; kingdom Metazoa; phylum Arthropoda; class Branchiopoda; order Anostraca; family Artemiidae; genus Artemia; species Artemia sp. Qi Xiang Cuo. The sequence continues at coordinate 52,843,236 of NC_142801.1, read as the reverse complement.
GTGGTTAATGGGGTCAATGACCTCTTTTTCTAAGGTCGATTTATTTGATGTTTCTTTGTGTAATAACTCCGGAACGAAGGTTGCACATGCGCATTGAATTCTAACGGGAACAATGTTATTGATCTAGGACTCGAGGGGGAAGTGGATGTCCGAGAACTCGATTGCGCTATTGATCGCGAATGCCTTGGTGCCCAGAAATGGTATTTGTTGTTGTTGTAGCTCTAAGCAATGTTATGAGTTTTCTGGAAACAATTGGGTCACGTGTTTCCTTCTCAGCCAATTAGTGAGTCTGTTACATACACCTTATCAACCAATCAGATGCCAGCTTACATATAATTGTACCCATTAAATAACAAATAGCCCTTGAGATTTAATATATAACGGGCATGCAATGTGATTAAATTATCAGAAAGTATTTTGACACCGTGTAAACAACTAAAATGGATAATATTGATGAATTAGAATCCTTGGCAACTACAATTTACCAAGTAAGTTCCATTTTAGTACATTTTCAAATAAAATTATTTTCCTTGGAAATCCTCCAGTATATTAAGCTAAAAAATACATATATTCCGTTACCCCAAACCCCCCCCCAAACCAAACGAACATCATTATAATCAATGTAAAAAATAATATATATTATTTTTAAACTCCCCCATTTTTTTACAACAAAAAGTATATCAAAAATAAAAAATTTTATTTCGTTAAATTTATGAAATTTTAATTGTATATATCCTAGCTAAAAGCGACCATTGACTTCTGTCACTGTTGTTATTAACCTAACCTGGTTTTGACATAATGCTCTACACGAGGTTAAAATTAGCTGTCACCCCTTTTCCTATGTGTTTACGAACGCGGCAGCCAAAGTCAAAAGTAACTGTTTCTCCGTAAAAATTAAATAAAAACAATATTTTATTTTACCCTCAAAACCTAACCCCCCCCCCCTCCATGTTGTTAACAAAAAATCTCGCAAAAAGAAAAAATTTTAAGTTATTTAATTTTTTAAACATTTTTTTTTTATAAATAAACGAGAAAAGAGACAATGTTCGTAAGTCCATGGTTTTACGATCGAGATATGGGTTTGAAACATAGGTCCAGTGCGTGTCAGATACTAAGCTGTCACACGAGGCCCTCTGTGCTTACGAAAGAAGCATCCAAAGTAAAAAGTAACTGTTTCTCCGTCAAAATTAAAGCACTGTGAGGAATTGGTAATAATTAGGCACAGACGCAATGCACTAGGTTGGAGAAGATAAAAAGATTATTTTCAAGCTTGCTTTCGATACATTTTAGAATATATTAACGGGCGGGGAGGGTGACACCCGTTGTGTTTTCTGGGGGGGGGGGGGGTTAGCAAGTTGAATATTTGAAAAAAATAAAATAAGAATTTTTATTAAATTAATTTATTCTAAGACATTTATTGATTTTAGATATAAAAGTTGAATAAAAGGTAGTAAGATATGGCTTTCGCTTGAATAAAACACATGATTAACTCAATGAGAGTGTAGAAATAGATTGGGTTAATTTTCTTAGATTCAGGGCGAGAGAATATTGGTTTTTTGCTTTTCTAAAATGCGTTAATTTTATAAAAAAATTAGTAGTTAATAACTTTCTTTATGTAAAAAAGGGGAAAATTATATTGATACTAATTTTTTCTCTTCTTTTTAAGGCCAATTATGAAGAATGCGTGCCCCCTCCTTCCAAGAAAGCCAGAGATGACGAGGCAGCCACCATACAGTCCGGTCAAAAACCGAAAAGAGAATAGGCGGCTTCTTATAATATGGTGAACCCTGCCGGCTCATCTATGCAAGATTGTGAAAGAGCTAGCCCAGTCGCGCACGAACATATCGACGCCGCCCCGTCCACCCTCCAACACACACTACCTGGTCCTTCGGGTGCCCAAGCCCAGAGGGATTATGCAAATGTAAGCATTTTTTCCTACCTTTCTATTTCTTCCAATTTTTAGTCCTTTTCAATCCAAAGATAAACTTATCTATGTGATATATTAACCTCATATTACATATCTAAATGTAATTTTTTTTTTTTGAAAAGATACTACTCTTTTCTAATCTGTTATAAAACTTCGCTATTTCAAAAGCGAATATTCTTAGGTAATTTAAATTAATAATCACTGCCTTTGAAAATCAAAATTCAATTTTTTATACTTTTTGTTATTTTCTATGCATTCTCACTATCTCATCGCCAATATCTCATAAGTAACTATTTTCCATTTGTCATTTTTAGTCAATTAATGCTCACAATTTGTAAATCTAAATCCCCATATGTTTTACTATTTTTTGTCACAAAGTCTTAAGATAATGAACTGAGAGAGAGAGAGATTATTCACATTTATATAATTTTCACATTTAGATCACGTAATTTGTACAATGATAGTTTTAAAATATCTTTCAATCTTACGAATCCTTGCCAACATGTTAGTGATGGGGTAACATTGTTGACACTATACTGAGTTAACGGTTTACATCTTTTATTTGTACTGTTTTCTCGTCTGAAGTTCGGTCTTGGAACTAGGAAAAGTGGTGTGATGGCTTATAATAATTTTGAGCTAATGAAGAGTTCACCGAACCTGTAGAACGGAATTAGAGAGAAACTTGGACTTCTGCATTATATGTTAATAGTAAAAAATTTGGGGTACTTTTTTTAATTGCCGGAGGGCCAGGACGCCGGTAAGTCCCTGTGGGGGCCGGGAAGGGAGGTGAGGTAAGGCGAGGGAAGCGCCGGGGGGATGCGCCATGGGTCAGGCACTATCCCAAAGGCTGCGCCAAGAGTCAAAGGAGCGCTGGGGGACGCGCCGCGGGTCAGGGAAGCGCCATGGGCCCGAGAAGCATCGCGGGAAGCGATGCGGGCCCCGAGAAGTGCCACTGGGATGCGTCGCGAGAAGCGATGCGGTAAAGTACCGCTAAAAAATTAATTTTTAACACTTTGAAAATAAACGACCAAATTGTTGCCTTCTATGTCATATCTTAAGTTGGAACTTTCAGTTGAATTAACCGCATGTTATGAATCAATGATAATCAAAATTTTAAAAGCAGTAGAGGTGATTTTAACACATTGTAGATAAGCTATTTTTTTCATTTGTAGGGTGCCCTTGTTCTATAATTGCCGGCTCCCCCCTGATCGTCAATTGGAGAAGGAGAGTAGACCAATATGGAGCCCCGCAACAATTTAAAATGGGACGATAGCATTGAAGTACCTGTTAATATTGACGAGTTTTTAGATGATTTTCTTTTTAATTTAGATAATAGCACAGTTGAACAGGGGGACTTACCTTTGCTAAGTCCGAATACACGGCAGCTTTTCGATGATTTTCCCCGGCAATTAACAGGTACCCCTCCACCCTCCTATCCCCTCTCGACTCCACTTCGAACAACTGAAGTGGAGCATTCGCCAGCTATTGTTGAACATCTTGGGGGAGGTGGCAATATCCACGCGGGGGAGGGGGGTACACCATTCCCAGACTTTCAGCTATCCAACAGAATTTTAAATAATATAGTTGTTTTCACTGCAACGTTTGGGGATCCTTTTAATACACTTATGGGGGAAAATTTTGTTTATGACCCTATAAAAATTGTACATGCATATGTAGACAAAATTCTTGCTCGTCTGGTGAACCAAAGTAAGGGATGGGGAGGGGGGGTATTAATTAATGTTTCCACTGTTTGATAGGTTTTTTATATGAATGAAATAAACATTGAGGTTTACAATCATTTTGTACATTCCAAGATGCGTTGGTTTCTCTAAATGTAGAACATTTTGAAGGAGCTTTCATAGATTGGGTCGATCAAATTATAACGCATCTTGAGAACTTTAATGAAA
>NC_142801.1:52485179-52553321 GCF_049724085.1 Artemia sp. Qi Xiang Cuo | reverse complement strand
AACTTCGACATTATACCACTAGAAATTTTGTTTACTGTTATGTTATCTTCGTAACTCTCTGTTACGATACTCTTAAGGTAGAAAATATTTTCCCCCACCTTAGCTGGGTATACAAACTTCTCGTTGGCTACGTCTAATAGTATTTTATTAGACCTTAGAAAATTTGCCCCTATAATTGCTTCATATGGGAGGTTATCGCATATAATAAAATTTGTCATGAATGTTCTATTGTCTCTTTTTACGTTTAGGCAAATTGACCCTTTTGCATTTAATTTATGGCCTGTAACACTTGTTAAATTGGGATTATTGGGGTTCTTTTGTCGCCTAATGTGCAGAGGCAACGTATTAAATACGCAAGAGTTTATGATATTTACAGTAGCACCACTGTCAACTAAGGCCTTAAATTGAAAGTTTTCTACAAAAAAATTATTAAATATAGGTAACTTGTTAATAATATAACTACAAGAAGGCACTCGTATTGTTTTGGACCTACTAAATATCCCTGGCACACCCGGGGTCCAACGTATGTTTCTGAGGGGCCTGAAGCGTTTCCCTGAGGATTTATTTCATTTGTCGGTGCCTGTAATAGATATTCAGACGTATTAGGTTCCGTAGGCATATTTAAATGATTTACTTCTGCCTGTCTTCGCCATGTATTATTATGGTAACGTGGATGTCTCATGTCAGTGCCATTTGCTGGCGCTGTTTGCCAGTGCTTTTGGATTGTAAAATTTTCATTTCTCATCGGCAATTTTTCATGATTTTTATATTGCATTCTCGCAGTATATTGGCCTTGGCGAGTATTTGGGTTTTCAAACCGGTAATTAATTTGCCTTTTGGGGAAAGGGTTATACAGATTTGGTTGGTGCGCATTATAAGGTACTGATTGGTACATTCCCCCCTTGCTAGAGTCTATTGCACGACGGGTACTAAAATTTGTTCTTCTGAACAAATGGTTACCGTAATTTTGCGTATTATCGACAGCATTTCTTGGTATGGAATTGGTGACGTAGTGGCACTCTCTTGCTATGTGGCCAACACGATTGCAGTTATAGCACCTTATTATCGTAGGGTTAATGGGCAGAAAACGTACTGTTTTCTGCCGAGCGGGTTTTTGCGTTTTGTTTCTTTGTGCTACTGGGGAGTTATACCTTGAAAAGAAATTTGGGGATGTCTGATCGCCCTTGAAGATTAGGTTCGCGTTTGTGTCGCCTAGGTTGCTTATTTTTGTATTACTATGATTAGCAACCATTTTATCAACTTCAATTAGTCGTTCTACCTCTTGGACTGCAAGATCCAACGTCTGAATGTTCTTGGATATTACTACTCGATATAGTTTTGGGGGTAGCCCTTGCAAAAAGGTGTTTAGTATGACTTTTTCATACAGTTGCCCAGAACCATTTCCGTATTTTGCTGCTACAGAAATGTGTATATTATCCAGGTATTCCCTTATATTTTGTGAAAAATCAAAGTTCACTACTCCATGTTTTAATTTATTTATTGAACTGGTTTCTATAAATCTCTCTTTGAATGCTTTTAACAAGTCATCAACCGTATTTATTGGCAAGTTGGCGTTACCTCCTATGGTATGCTCGACCTGTTTTAGAAAGGTTAAGGCCTGGCCTCTTAATCGTAGTAGGAGCATGTCTTTTAACGCTCCAACGTCTGTTTTTGTTAATTGTACAAACTGAGTCAATTGTATATTAAATTCGTCACTATCCTTTTGACATTTTTTTTCCGGTTTTTTTTTCGAATTTTATATTTTTTTTGCTAATAAATTTGGAAAAAATTTTATTAATTTCATATCGTTAATTTTTCCTTGTTTTTTTTTTTTTTGCGGTTTTTTAAAATTTAAATAAAATTTAATTAAACTAATTTTGGGGATGCAATTATATACAATTATTTATAATGGGTTTCCTATCGTAGCCTAGCGGTTCTAGGCCTAATAAATTTTCTTATATGTCTGTATCTCTCCAAAAATTGAATTTGAATTACAAAGTTTAAACGGCCGAACTAGTTCGCAGTTTTCCTCCAATGTCCGACACGCGCCATTTGTACCATTGAAGAAATATTTGTGGTAATAGCGAGGGCTTGCTGGTGGCGATCGAGATTTCTCCTATAGCGAAAATTGGAGATCAGATTCCTGTGGGAGCATTGACCATGGAGACTGTCGAACTAATTAACCATTATCGGAATAGACTCGGACATACAAGAGAAATGAACACTTATAAAAAGACAATAGATTTATTCGACTTACATGTTTAGTTGTACAGCAATGGGTCTCTTCAAAGACAATAAATGGTGACCGAGTTTATTTGCGGTACGAGCTCTCTTAGATCCAACTTAACATTCCAATTAAAAACACATTTTCCCCACTCCCAAACGCAGTTCTTTCGTCCTGCGCTCTAGGGACTGCCTGCCATTGGCTCACGTGCCCCAAGGACGCGAATCCTCGTCCAATAATCTCTTAAAGATTTTTCAGATGATTCAGGAGTTCAAACGGTTTTTTGACTTTTAAACTTCCTTATAATTGTTATGCATTGGATTTTTTTTGCTACAATTATCTTAGCGAAATTCGAACGACTAGCGCCTTCGTCTGACTGAATCTAGAAATGCAGTTTCTCTTTTTGCTGATTAAGGACTTTTCATTTTTGCGACTAGATTTAGCTTAATTATAAGGAATCGGAATTATCTTTAGAAAGGAACTTTATTTTGGTATTTCAAATACATCGTAACCTTACTCATGGTACAACAGTTACATTCTCTTGATTTTTCAAAGTTCATTTTGAATTTCTTTCATGAAATGCAAGAGTTGGAATATTTCAGTAGTGTTTTATCGTGGTTTACCTTGTCACAATTACATTCTCTTGATTTTTCAAAGTTCATTTTGAATTTCTTTCGTGAAATGCAAGAGTTGTAATATTTCAGTAGTGTTTTGTCGTGGTTTACCTGGTCAAATTTACATTCTCTTAATTTCTCAAAGTTCATTTTGAATTTCATTCGTTGAAATTCAAGAGTTGGACTATTTCAGTTGTGTTTTGTTGTGCTTTACCTGGTCACAGTTACATTCTCTTGATTTTTAAAAGTTCATTATGTATTTCTTTCCTTGAAATGCAAGAGTTGCAATATTTCTGTAGTTTTTTTTATGTTTTACCTTGTCAATGATAAATGCTCTTGATTTTTCAAAGTTCATATTCAATTTCTTTCGTGAAAAGCCAGAGTTGGAATATTTCAGTAGTGTTTTGTCATGGTTTACCATGTCACAGTTACATTTACTTGATTTTTCATAGTTCATTTTGAATTTCTTTCGTGAAATGCAAGGAGTTTTAATATTTCAGTAGAGTTTTATTGTGGTTTACCATGTCATAGTAACATTCTCTTTATTTTTTCAAAGTTAATTTTCGGTTTATTACGTGAAATGCAACACTTTAAATATTTCAGTAGTGTTTTATCGTGGTTTACAATGTCACATTTATATTCCCCCGATTTGTCAAATATTAACTAGGATTTCTTTCAATGAAATGAAACAGTTGGAATATTTCAGTTGTGTTTTGTCGTGGTTTATCTTGTCACAGTTAAATTCAATTTATTTTTCAGAGTTTATTTTGGGTTTCTGTCCTTGAAATAAAAGAGTTGGAATATTTCAGTAGTGTTTTGTCGTGGTTTACCTTATCACAGTTACATTCTCTTGATTTTTCGAAGTTCATTTTTGGATTTCTTTCGTTGAAATGCAAGAGTTGGAATATTTCAGTAGTGTTTTGTTGTGCTTTACATTATAACAGTTACATTCTACCAATTTTCAAAGTTCATTTTGGATTTTTACATTCTCTTGATTTTTTTTAAAAGTTCATTTTGAATTTCTTTCGTGAAATGAAAGAGTTGGAATATTTCAGTAGTGTTTTTGTCGTGGTTTACCTTGTCACAGTTAAATTCTCTTTATTTTACCAAGTTCATTTTGGATTTATTTCGTTAAACTTAATGAGATTGAATATCTCACTAGTGTGTTGTTTTGCTTTACCTTGTCACATTTACATTCTCTTGATTTGTCAAAGTTCATTTTGAATTTCTGTCGTGAAAAGCAAGAGTTGGACTATTTCAGTAGTGTTTTGTCGTGGTTTACATGTCACAGTTACATTCTCTTGAGTTTTCAAAGTTCATTTTGAATTTCTTTCGTTGAAATGCAAGAGTTGAAATATTTCAGTAGTGTTTTATCGTGGTTTACCTTGTCACTGTTACATTCTCTTGATTTTTTGAAGTTCATTTTTGGATTTTTTTCGTTGAAATGCAAGAGTTGGAATATTTCAGTAGTGAATGATATGGTTTACCTTGTCACAATTACATTCTCCCGATTTTTCAAAGTTCATTTTTTATTTTTACATTCACTTGATTTTTTTTTAAAATTTAATTTTTAATTTCTTTCGTGGAATTAAAGATTTTGAATATTTAAGTAGTTTTTTGTAGTGGTTTACCTTGTCACAGTTACATTCTATTGATTTTTCAAAGTTTATTTTTTGATTTCATTCGTTGAAATGAAAGAGTTGAAATATTTCAGTAGTGTTTTGTAGTGGCTTACATTATTACAGTTACATTCTCTTGATTTTTCAAAGTTCGTTTTGGATTTTACATTCTCTTGATTTTTCAAAGTTCATTTTGGATTTCTTTCGTTGAAATGCAAAAGTTGGAATATTTCAGTAGTGTCTTGTATTGCTTTACCTTGTCACAGTTACATTCTCTTGATTTTTCAAAGTTCATTTTGGATTTCTTTCGTTGAAATGCAAGAGTTGGAATATTTCAGTAGTGTTTTGTCGTGGGTTACCATGTCACAGTTACATTCTCTTGATTTTTCAAAGTTCATTTTGAATTTCTTTCGTTAAATTCAAGATTTGAAATGATTTAGTAGTGTTTTATAGTGGTTTACCTTGTCAAAGTTACATTCTCTTGATTTTTAGAAGTTCATTTTAGATTTATTTAATTGAAATGCAAGAGTTGGAATATTTCAGAAGTATTTTGTCGTGGTTTACCTTGTCACAGTTACATTCCCTTGATTTTTCAAAGTTCCTTTTGGATTTCTTTCCTTGAAATGCAAGAGTTAGAATATTTCAGTAGTGTTTCATTATGGTTTACCGTGTCAGAGTTAAATTACCTTCATTTTTCGAATTTAATTTTTGGAATTCTTACGTTGAAATTCACTAGTTGGAATATTTAAGTAGTGTATTGTTATGGTTTACCTTGTCACAGTTACATTCTCCCGATTTTTCAGAGTTAATTTTTGATTTTTAAATTATCTGTATTTTTTTTTCAAATTTAATGTTTATTTTATTTATTTTAATACAATATTTTGAATTTTTCAGTAGTGTTTTTTTCTTTTTTTACATTGTAATATTTACATTATCTTAATTTTTAAAATTTAATTTTTAATTTATTTATTTAAATTCAATAGTTGGAATATTTCAGTAGTGTTCTTTCTTGGTTTAACTAGTAACTGTTACATTCTCTTGATTTTTTAAAGTTCAGTTTTGGATTTCTTTTGTTAAAATGAAAGAGTTGGAATATTTCAATAGTGTTTTGGTGTAGTTTGACTTGTCACAGTTACACTCTCTTTATTTTTCAATGTTTATTTTTTAGTTTGAAATTATCTTGATTTTTAAAAGTTCATGTTGTATTTCTTTAGTTGAAATGCAAGATTTATAATATTTCAGTATTGTTTTGTCGTGGTTTACCAAATCAAAGCTATATTCTCTTTATTTTTCAAAGTTTATTTTGAATTTCTTTCGTTAAATGCAAGATTTGGAATATTTCAGTAGTGTTTTGTCGTGGTTTACTATATCACAGTTACATTCTCTTGATTTTTCAAAGTTCATTTTGAATTTCTTTCGGGAAATGCAAGAGTTGAAATATTTCAGTAGTGTTTTATCGTGGTTTACCTTGTCAGAGTTACATTCTCTTGATTTTTCAAAGTTTATTTTGGATTTCTTTCCTTGAAATGCAAGAGATGGAATATTTCAGTAGTGTTTTGTAGTTTTTTAACTTGTCACAGTTACATTCCTTTTATTTTTCAAATTTCATTTTTGATTTATTTACTTGAAATGAAAGAGTTGGAAAATTTCAGTAGTGTTTTGCAGTGGTTTACCTTGTCACAGTTACATTCTCTTTATTTTTCGAGGTTCATTTTTGGATTTCTTTCGTTGAAATGCAAGAATCGGAATATTTCAGTAGTGTCTTGTTGTGCTTTACCTTGTCACAGTTACATTCTCTTGATTTTTCAAAGTTCATTTTGGATTTCTTTCCTTCAAATGCAAGAGTTGGAATATTTCAGTAGTGTTTTTGTCGTGGTTTACCAAGTCAAAGTTAAATTCTCTTGATTTTTCAAAGTTTATTTTGAATTGCATTTGAAAGCAATGGTCTAAGAGTAGTTTTAAAAAATAATAATACTTTGGGTAGTCTTCTAAATTCTGGGAAGGATCTAACTTCATTGGGGCAACAAAGTGGCGTTTATCACATCCCATGTACTTGTTGAAGCTCATATATGGTACGCACTAACCAGAGTTTGGAACTGAGATTATTACAACACAAAGATTCTATTTCTTCGGCTTTAAAGCTAGTTTCTAAGTCTGAAGATTTCACTTCAGCCCTTTCTGAACATATTTTTAATTTTCCAGACCATTTTATTTTGTTCGAGAATGTCTCTTTGATTTCTAGGGATCGGGTTTTAAAGCAAAATTTTCGTGAAATTCTTGAAATAAAGAAAATCTTATTCAGGAATATTGCTTTGAATCGTGATACAGGTGAATATGGGCTGGACTCTATCTATGATAATTTATTAAAATCTGAGAGAGTAAAGTTCAATTCACCCAATGTAGGTGACCTTTGTCCAAATGTTACATCATTGAACGCTAATGAACCGAATCCAAGAAGGTCAAAGAGAATAGCTTCCGCCTTTGCTTTGAAAAGAATTAGAGATTCAAATAATATGTAGTGTTATTTGATTTAGTATATAAACTTTTGTTTTAAATTGTTTTATTTTAGTTTTACTACTGATGACGGTCACTGTATATGTGACCGAAATATCTGGTATTTTTGTGAATTTCTATCATCACTGTCTATTAAAAGGATTTTATCCCTATTTGAACTTTTATTTATCGTCATGGAAAGGCAGTGTGGTCTCCGAAATTATCTAAAAGAACTTTGAAAAATCAAGATACTGTAAGTGTCACAAGGTAAACCACAACAAAACAATAGTGAAATATTCCAATTCTTGCATTTCAACGAAAGAAATCCAAAATGGACTTTGAAAAATCAAGAGAATGTAACTGTGACATGGTAAACCACGATAAAACACTAATGAAATATTCCAAACGATTCACTACACTGATAGAAATTCAAAAAGAACTTTGAAAAATCATGAGATTATAACTCTGACAATTTAAACCGCGACAAAACACTACTAAAATATTCCAACAATTGCATTTCACGATAGAAATTAAAAATGAACTTTGAAAAATCAAGATAATGTAACTGTGACAAGGTAAACCATGACGAAACACTACTGAAATATTCCAACTCTTGCATTTCAACGATAGAAATCCAAAACCAAACTTTGAAAAATCAAGAGAATGTAACTGTGACAAGGTAAACCACGACACAACACGACTGAAATATTCCAACTCTTGCATTTCAAGGAAAGAAACCCAAAATGAACTTTGAAAAATCAAGAGAATGTAACTGTGACAAGGTAAACCAGGACAAAACACTTCTGAAATATTCCAACTCTTGTATTCCAAAGAAAGAAATCCAAAATAAAAATTTAAAAATCAAGGGAATGTAATAGTGACAAGTTGAAGCACGACAATACATTAATGAAATCTTCTAGATCTTTAACTTCAAGGAAAGAAATCCAAAATGAACTTTGAAAAATCACGATAATGTAAATGTGAAATGTTAAACCACTACCATACACTCACGATTTATTTCACATAATGCATTTCAAGTAAAGAAAGCGAAAATGAACTTTGAAAAATCAAGCAAATGTAACTGTGACAAGGTAAACCATGACAAAACACTACTGAAATATTCCAACTCTTGCATTTCAAGGAAAGAAATCCAAAATGAACTTTGAAAAATCAAGAGAATGTAACTGTGACAATGTAAACCATGATAAAAAACTACTGAAATATTCCAACTCTTGCATTTCAACAACATAAATTCAAAATGAATGTTGTAAAATGAAGAAAATTTAAATGTGATACTTTAAAACACAACAAGACACTATTGAAATATTATAGCTCTTGCATTTAAAGTACAGAAGTACACAGATAAAATTTAAAAATTAAGAGAATGTAGATTTGAAACGGTAAACCAATACAGGCAACAAATGAAATATTCGAACTCTTGCATTTCAAGGAAAGAAATCCAAAATGAACTTTAAAAAATCAAGAGAATGTACCTGTGACAAGGTAAACCACGACAAAACACTACTGAAATATTCTAACTCGTGCATTTCAACGAAGGAAATCCAAAATGAAATTTGAAAAATCAAGAGAATGTAACAGTGACAAGGTAAAGCACAACAAGAAACTATTGAAATATTCCAACTCTTGCATTTCAACAAAAGAAATTCAAAATGAACTTTGAAAAATCAAGAGAATGTAAAAATCCAAAATGAACTTTGAAAAATCAAGAGAATGTAACTGTGACAAGGTAAACCACGACAAAACACTACTGAAATATTCCAACTCTTGCATTTCAAGGAAAGAAATCCAAAATGAACTTTGAAAAATCAAGAGAATGTAACTGTGACAAGGTAAACCATGACAAAACACTAATGAAATATTCCAACTCTTGTATTTCAACGATAGAAATCCAAAAATGAACTTTAAAAAATTAAGAGAATGTAACTGTGACAAGGTAAACCACGACAGAACACTACTGAAATATTCGAACTCTTGTATTTCAAGGAAAGAAATCCAAAATGAACTTTGAAAAATCAAGAGAGTGTACCTGTGACAAGGTAAACCATGACTAAACACTAATTAAATATTCCAACTCTTGCATTTCAAGTAACGAAATCCAATATGAACTTTGAAAAATCAAGAGAATGTAACTGTGATAAGGTAAACCACGATAAAACACGACTGAACTATTCCAACTCTTGCATTTCACGAAACAAATTCAAAATGAACTTTGGAAAAATCAAGAGCATGTAACATTGATATGGCAAACCACGACAAAACACTACTAAAATATTCCAACTCCTGCATTTCACGAAAGAAATTCAAAATGAACTTTGAAAAATCAAGAAAATGTAACTGTGAGAAGGTAATGCACAACAAAACACTACTGAAATATTCCCACTCTTGCTTTTCAACGAAAGAAATCCAAAATGAACTTTGAAAAATCAAGAGAATGTACCAGTGACAAGGTAAAGCATAACAAGACACTACTGAAATATTCCAACTCTTGCATTTCAAGGAAAGAAATACAAAATGAACTTTGAAAAATCAAGAGAATGTAACTGTGACAAGGTAAACCACGACAAAACACTACTGAAATATTCCAACTCTTGAATTTCAACAAAAGAAATCCAAAAATGAACTTTGAAAAATCAAAAGAATGTAACTGTGAGAAGGTAAACCACGACAAAACACTACTGAAATATTCCAACTCTTCCATGTCAAGGAAAGAAATCCAAAATGAACTTTGAAAAATCAAGAGAATGTAACTGTGACAAGGTAAACTACGACAAAACACTACTGGAATATTCCAACTCTCGCATTTCAAGAAAAGAAATCCAAAATTAACTTTGAAAAATCAAGAGAATATAACTGTGAAAAGGTAAACCACGACAAAACACTATTGAAATATTCCAACTCTTGCATTTCACGAAAGAAATTCAAAATGAACTTTGAAAAATCAAGAGAATTTAACTGTGACATGGTAAACTACGACAAAAACACTACTAAAATATTCCAACTCTTGCATTTCACGCAAGAAATTCAAAATGAACTTTGAAACAAAATCAAGAGAATGTAAAAATCCAAAATGAACTTTGAAAAATCGGGAGAATGTAACTGTATATAATAACTGTGTATAATGTTATGTTTGAAAACATAACAAAACACTACTGAAATATTCCAAATTGCATTTCAACGAAAGAAATCCAAAAATGAACTTTGAAAAATCAAGAGAATGTAACTGTAACACCGTAAACCCCGACATTGCCTGTACACGAAAGAAAACCAAAAAATGAAATGTGAAATATCAAGAGAATGTAACTGTGACAAGAAAATCCACGACAAAACACTACTGAAATATTACAACTCATGAATTTCAACTAAATAAATCCAAAATGAACTTTGAAAAATCAAGATATTTTAGCTATGACATGGTAAACCATGACAAAACACTACTAAAATATTCAAACTCTTGCATTTCACTAAAAAGAAATTCCAAATGAACTTTGAAAAATCAAGTGAATGTAACTGTGACAAGGTAAAGCACAACAAAAACACTACTGAAATATTCCAACTCGTGCACTTCAAGCAAATAAATCTAAACTGAGCTTCGAAAAATTATGAGACCGTAATAGTGACAATTTAATTTACTAAAAAACACTACTAAAGTAATACAGCTTTCTCTATTCAATGAATAAAAATAAAAATTAACTTTAAAAAATCATAAAATCTAATGTGTGACAAGATAATGCATAGCAAAACACTACAGAAATATTCCAACTCGTGCTTTCCAATGCAAGAAATCCAGAATGAACTTTAGAAAATCAAGAAAATGTAACTGCGACATGCTTAGCTATAACAAAACACTACTGAAATATTTCAACTCTTGCATTTCACGAAAGAAATTCAAAATGAACTTTGAAAAATCAAGAGAATGTAACTGTGACATGGTAAACCACGACAAAACACTACTGAAATATTCCAACTCTTGCATTACACGAAAGAAATTCAAAATGAACTTTGAAAAAATCAAGAGAATGTAACTGTGATAAGGTAAACCACAACAAAACACTACTAAATATTCTAACTCGTGCATTTCAACGAAAGAAATCCAAAATGAACTTTGAAAAATCAAGAGAATGTAACAGTGACAAGGTAAAGCGCAACAAGAAACTATTGAAATATTCCAGCTTTTGCATTTCAACAAAAGAAATTCAAAATGAACTTTGAAAAATCAAGAGAATATGAAAATCCAAAATGAACTTTGAAAAATCAAGAGAATGTAACTGTGGCAAGGTAAACCACGACAAAACCCTACTGAAATATTCCAACTCTTGCATTTCAAGGAAAGAAATCCAAAATGAACTTTCAAAAACCAAGAGAATGTAACTGTGATAAGGTAAACCATAACAAAACACTAATGAAATATTCCAACTCTTGTATTTCAACGATAGAAATCCAAAAATGAACTTTGAAAAATCAAGAGAATGTAACTGTGACAAGGTAAACCACGACAGAACACTACTGAAATATTCGAACTCTTGTATTTCAAGGAAAGAAATCCAAAATGAACTTTGAAAAATCAAGAGAATGTACCTGTGACAAGGTAAACCACGACAAAACACTACTGAAATATTCCAACTCGTGCATTTCAACGAAGGAAATCCAAAATGAAATTTGAAAAATCAAGAGAATGTAACAGTGACAAGGTAAAGCACAACAAGAAACTATTGAAATATTCCAACTCTTGCATTTCAACAAAAGAAATTCAAAATGAACTTTGAAAAATCAAGAGAATGTAAAAATCCAAAATGAACTTTGAAAAATCAAGAGAATGTAACTGTGACAAGGTAAACCACGACAAAACCCTACTGAAATATTTCAACTCTTGCATTTCAAGGAAAGAAATCCAAAAATGAACTTTGAAAAATCAAGAGAATGTAACTGTGATAAGGTAAACCATAACAAAACACTACTGAAATATTCCAACTCTTGTATTTCAACGATAGAAATCCAAAAATGAACTTTAAAAAATTAAGAGAATGTAACTGTGACAAGGTAAACCACGACAAAACACTACTGAAATATTCCAACTCTTGCATTTCAAGGAAAGAAATCCAAAATGAACTTTGAAAAATCATGAGAATGTACCTTTGACAAGTTAAAACGCGAAAAAACACTACTGAAATATTCGAACTATTGCTTTTTAAGGAAGGAAATCCAAAATAAACTTTTAAAGATTATGAGAATGTAACTGTGACAAGGAAAACCATAACAAAACACTAGTAAAATATTCCAATTCTTGCATTTCACAAAATAAATTCAAAATGAACTTTGGAAAAATCAAGAGCATGTAACATTGATATGGCAAACCACGACAAAACACTACTAAAATATTCCAACTCCTGCATTTCACGAAAGAAATTCAAAATGAACTTTGAAAAATCAAGAAAATGTAACTGTGAGAAGGTAATGCACAACAAAACACTACTGAAATATTCCCACTCTTGCTTTTCAACGAAAGAAACCCAAAATGAACTTTGAAAAATCAAGAGAATGTAACAGGGACAAGGTAAAGCACAACAAGACACTACTGAAATATTCCAACTCTTGTGTTTCAACGAAAGAAATTCAAAATGAACTTTGAAAAATCAAGATAATGTAAAAATCCGAAATGAACATCGAAAAATTAAGAAAATTTAACTTTGACAAGGTAAACCACGACAAAAAACGGCTGAAATATTCCATCTCTCGCATTTCAAGGAAAGAAATCCAAAATGAAATTTGAAAAATCAAGAGAATGTAACTGTGACAAGGTAAACTACGACAAAACACTACTGAAATATTCCAACTCTTGCATTTCAATAAAAGAAATCCAAAATGAACTTTGAAAAATCAAGAGAATGTAACTGTGACAAGGTAAACCACGACAAAACACTACTGAAATATTCCAACTCTTGCATTTCAATGTAAGAAATACAAAATTAACTGAAAAATCAAGGGAATGTAACTGTGACACTGTAAACTACAATATAACACTATTGAAATATTCCGATTCCCGCAATTCACGAAAGAAATTCAAAATGAACTTTGAAAAATCAAGATAATGTACCTGTGACATGGTAAACCACGACGAAACACTACTGAAAAATTCTAACTCTTGCATTTCACAAAAGAAATTCAAAATGAACTTTGAAAGATCAGGAGAATGTAATTGTTACAATGTAAAGCACAACAAAACACTACTGAAATATTCCAACTCTTGCATTTTAACGAAAGAAATTCAAAATGAACTTTGAAAAATCAAGAGAATGTAACTTTGACAATAAAAAGCACAACAAGACACTACTGAAATATTCCAACTCTTGCATTTCAACGAAAGAAATTTAAAATGAACTTTGAAAAATTAAGAGAATTTAACTGTGACAAGGTAAACCACAACAAAACACTACTGAAATAATCCAACTCTTGCATTTCAATGAAAGAAATTCAAAATGAACTTTGAAAAATCAAGAGAATGTAAAAATCCAAAATGAACTTTGAAAAAAATCAAGAGAATGTAACTGTGACAAGACAAACCACGACAAAACACTACTGAAATATTAAAACGCTTGCATTTCACGAAAGAAATTAAAAAAAATCATTTAAAAATCAAGAGAATGTAACTATGAAATAGTTAACCAAGACAAAACACTACTGAAATATTCCAACTCTTGCATTTCACGAAAGAAATTCAAAATGAACTTTGAAAAATCAAGAACTTGTAACTATGATAAGTTAAACCACGACAAAACATTCCGGAAATATACTAACTCTCGCGTTTTAAGGAAATGAATTCCAAAATAAACTTTGAAAAATCATAAGAATGTAACTGTTGCAAGGTAAAGCCCTTCAAGACACTACTGAAACATTCCAACTCTTGCATTTCAACGAAAGAAATTCAAATTGAACTTTAAAAATCAAGAGAATGTAAAAATCCAAAATAAACTTTGAAAAATCAAGAGAATGTAACTGTGATATAGTAAACCATAACAAAATACTACTGAAATATTCCAACTCTTGCATTTCAACGAAAGAAATCCAAAAATGAACTTTCAAAAATCAAGAAAATGTATCTGTGACAAGGTAAACCACGACAAAGACACTACTGAAATATTCCAACTCTTGCATTTCAACGAAAGAAATCCAAAATGAACTTTGATAAATCAAGAGAATGGAACTGTGACAAGGTAAACCACGACAAAACACTACTTAACAAACTACTTAACTTAACAAACATATATATATATATATATATATATATATATATATATATATATATATATATATATATATATATATATATATATATATATATATATATATATATATATATATATATATATATATATATATATATATATATATATATATATATATATATATATATATATATATATATATATATATATATATATATATATATATATATATATATATATATATATATATATATATATATATATATATATATATATATATATATATATATATAAATATATATAAACGTAAATATCTTTGCTTATCCTGCATTTGTTCTATATTTTAATAAGTAGTTCTGCGTTCTCTGCGCTCAATAGGAGGATAGGATAGGAGATAGGAAATAGTACAGAAAGTGAGACAGGTTTAGAATATAATGTCTTTGAGGCACTGTGATTTATTCTGATATTTTGTGAGTCAGTAATGCTTTGTTAATTAATATTGCCTATGGCTTTGTTAGTTTTCGTGTGTTAAACGTTTCGATAGGGGACTAGAAATGGAAAGTAAAGAGGGTATTTCGATAAGTGTTTGTACATTTCTCTTTCCTCAACCCGGTTTTTTTTTTCTTTTTAAGTAGATCAGCTCCCGAATCCCAAGCCTCGTCCCATGCTGAGATAGGTACGCCAAAAACTAGTCGCAAAATAAACGGACCAACATTAAGCACACCCAGAAATGCAAGAAATGCAAAAATTGATATGACCGATCATGCAATATTTTCATCTCCAACATCAACCAATACAAATCAGTCAACCAACGGGAGGGAATATACCCCAGGAAAGCTGGCATTAAGTCAGACAATAAAGCACCAAGAGAAGAAAATAAAACGATCTAAAAGGTCACTTATCACGCTCGAAAGTAAAATAAAAAATAGGAAGAC
The DNA here is from genome assembly GCF_049724085.1 of Artemia sp. Qi Xiang Cuo. Classification (NCBI taxonomy): domain Eukaryota; kingdom Metazoa; phylum Arthropoda; class Branchiopoda; order Anostraca; family Artemiidae; genus Artemia; species Artemia sp. Qi Xiang Cuo. The sequence goes on along the minus strand of NC_142801.1, from coordinate 52,538,195 downwards.
AGGTTTTGAATCCGAACAAGAACCGTTACATTTTGTTGAGAGTCACCTATCCAGAATCGCGCTTTCTATATTTAAGTGCCAAATTAGAAGAGCCATGATAAAAAGACGATTTACTGAGAAAGAAAAAACAACGGGCTTGGTGGTTTTTTTTCCTATCTCCGAACGGGTACAAAAAGTTGCTTCGTGAGAAAATTTTCTATCTTCCATCGGTGCGTACTCTACAGAGGTGCCTTTCGAGTGTTGAAGTGGTAGAAGGTTTTAACGAAAGTGTTTTTGATATGCTGAAGCTAAAATCTGAAGCAATGGATGAAACAGAAATATTTTGCACCATCGCCGTTGACGATATGTCTCTAAAACCTGGACTGCAGTATGATCGTAGCCATGATAGGGTAGAAGGACTCGGTCCGTTAGGACCCTTCAAATACGCTACAGTGGTCATGTTCAGGGTTGCCACCGAGGTTACGTTCGTACCATTTTTGGCACGTTTTGAATAAAACTGTAATATGTACTTTACAGTCCTAAAAAAGTTTCATGTTTGTTGCGTTTTTTAAGTCATGTTGCAATTATGTTACGCTTTTTAAGAATGATGAAGTTTCACATTTTTGGAGTAATCTATTTTTCCACCCGTGAAACAAAATCCGCTGTTCCCATTTTAATTACACTGACATGAGTATCGATATTTTTTTATTTCCCGGTCATTTAATCTTATCAAACAATCACTCAGTTATTAGGATGAGAATATACCCACTTCACTTACTCGCATAGTAAGTTAAGATAAAATTCTCTCTCATGAGCATACGATTATCATTTTTTTTTATTGACAAGTGACAATAGTCAGTTAGTCACCTCACCAACTTTCAATTTCATCAGTTGACTTTGAATCTTGTTCCGTCAACAGTTATACTAAAATTATTTGGAGAAGGAGCTAGTTTCATTAGTTAATGCTAATAAAATAAAACAAAATATGATGAAAATATAAAAGTTTAGAACCAAATTTGGGCTACATATTTGCACATTAGGGTGGGGGTGGGGGTAAAGCATAGTATATATTAAATACGTAACCTAATCTAGGTACTTTTCCCCCCTTAACCCCAATTTTAAATATTGTAAACGCAATGACAAACCACGCTTTGCGATCCAATTCTCTATTGACTACCCGTTTGACTAGTTTCCCTTAGCATCTATCTTGCGTGTGTATCAGCTAATTGACAAGTACCGATGATATATATATTATTCTTTCCGTAACAACCTCACCCCCTCCCCCCTTCTGATTGGTTTGACATAATATCAGGTTATATACAAAACTTGCTCTTTTACATAGGATTATGAACAGCTGGTATTGACAGAATATACGAAACTGTAAAAATGAGCCATTTTTTGGTTATATCTAAGGATTGAGGAGGGGGGTGGGTTAGTTGAGCCGGAATTTTTATTTTATTCTAAACTTCTTGCAAATATCATGGGCACTTTTTTAACATTATACCCCCCTCCAAATCTGCGAGATCCCATATATAACTCTGTAAATACATTTCATCGTTGTTTCGAATCTTGTGATGGCATTCTTTCTCGTTATATTATTTCGTGTTCTTTCATATTGTAAAGTAAGAATTTTATTGGTTGATCTTTTTTTAATATATTCCTAGGGCTATATCCCGGACCATTAGGGGGGTGGGTGCATTTTCAGAAAAGGGGCCGTGATATTTGGAAATAGTAGAAAACAAATAATTTAATGGTAATGCTTGTGTATTTAGCATGTTTTCTTCAGAAAAGGACAATCACTAAATATTTAGCTTTAAAAAACGACACCTAGACTAATGCCCATTTTTATGAAGAAGATAAACAGTCTTGTATCTGTATAGGGTAGGCTTACAGTTTACTTAAGAACCGATTCATAGGGACCACGCAGGCTGGGGCCCCAACCCCCTGAAAACGTGAATTTCTCGGCATTTCTTTATTAAATTATAGGTTTTTTTATTATCCCCCTTAATTTTTTTAATTAAATCATTTCCAGTTCATTTTTATTAACTCACTGATCTTTTTGTTCCATCTTCCTTTTATTTCTTTGTCACATATTTTTTTTTTAATTTGTGAATTATTTTTCAACCACTTCCGAATGTTCAGTTACTTCCCACTTTTATCAGTACAGCAGAACGGTAAGAGCATATCCTGAGGCTGTGTTAACTTAGGTTTTAATATTGGATTATATTTTATATTTTTTTTTTTTATTTTAAAATATTAAATATAATCGAAAATTTGGAGCCAAAATTCAATGTGGTTTTGAGTACTTTGACCTTTTTTGTTTGTTTTCTTCAACTCATCGACTTTTTCCGTTTATGCAAATAAAACCTGGATAAATTTGGTGTTTATCAAACAGTTCGTGGTAACGAACTGTAAGTAAGGAGCGACCCGGCTCAATGGTAACCGAAACCCTAGAAAACGGTATTTTGATACAAATAGATACATCAAAAGAATTAGATTTTAATGCTGATTTCAAATATATAAGTTTCATCAAGTTTAGTCCTACTCATCAAACGTTAGGCGCCTGAGAAAATTTGGCTGATTTTCGAAAAAAGGGGGGAAGACCCCCTAAAAATTATAGAACCTTAATGAAAATCACACCATGAAATTCAGCGTATCAGAGAACCCTACTGTAGAGGTTTCAAGCTCCCATCTACAAAAAAGTGGAATTTTGCATTTTTTGCCAGAAGAAAGATCACGGGTGCGTGTTTATTTGTTTCTTTGTTTTTTTTGTTTTTTTTTGTTTTTTTTTCCCCAGGGGTGATCGTATAGAACCAGTTGTCCTAGAATATCGTGGGAGGGCTCATTGGAATGGAAATTGAAAGTTCTAGTGCCCTTTTTAGTGACCAAAAAAAATGGAGGGCAACTAGGCCCCCTCCCACCCTCATTTTTTTCCCAAAGTCACCCGATCAAAATTTTGAGATAGCCATTTTGTTCAGCATGTTCAAAAATATTATAAGTATTATAAGTATGTCTTTTAGGATGACTCAATACCCCGAAGTTCCTGGGGGGAGGCCTGAAAGTTATGAACTTTACCCAATGTTAACATTTAGTATTGGTTATTTGGGAAGTATACAGGCGTTTTCAGGGGAGATTTTTCCGGGGAGGGTGAGAGTGGGGTGAGGGGGTATGTGGGAGGATCTTTCCATGAAGGAAGTTTTCATGGGGGAAGGGACATTGCTATGAAGGGGACGCCGGACTTCCCAGCATTATTTAAAAAAAGATCATAAATTTAATATAAAAAAACAAGTATTTCAACTACAACAGCAGCAACATCGAAACTTTAAACGAACATAAAATATTACATATATAATTGGGTTCACCCCGTAGTCAATGCCTCGCTCTTTAAGCCAAAGATTTTTTAGTACTTTCATAAGAGCTATTTATTCTAATTAACGGCCTTTGTGATTAAGCGGTCATTTCTAAAGAATTGGAACAAAATTTGAATTTTCGCTTAAAGAGCAAGGTATTGACTAGTTGGCGAACCCCCTAATAAATGTATTAAGAATATATGAATATAGAAGTTCGTTACGTAAGTTAATTCGTAAGTTTCGTATATTTATTACTAATAAAAACGTTCATAAATAAAATTAAACAAGTTTCGAGAAAGCCATTTAACTAAATAAAAGTAAATTAATATAAAAATTTTGTTTTAATTATTCATGTATGGTGAGCCAAGATCAAAACCTGCATTTATTCAAAAACGTTCAAAAATTAAATAAAAAAACAAGTTTTTTAAACTGAAAGTAAGGAGCGACATTAAAACTTAAAACGAACAGAAATTATTCTGTATATGAAAGAGACTGTCCCCTCCGCAACGCCTCGCTCTTTACGCTAAAGTTTGACTCTGTCTCACAACTTTATTTTTTAAAACAATAAAAAAATTTAGCGTAAAGAGCGAGGCGTTGAGAGGGGACAGTCTCTTTCATATACAGAATAATTTCTGTTCGTTTTAAGTTTTAATGTCGCTCCTTACTTTCAGTTTAAAAAACTTGTTTTTTTTATTTAATGTTATGTAAAACCAAAAGCTTTTTGTGCCCCTCATGTTCGCTTATATTCATATGTTCTTGAGAAAAAAAATTATTCTCTACTTTTTGGTTCATTTTGAAAATGAGTTAAATTTTTTTTTTATTGTTTGAACTCCTCTCCTAAGAATTCTTTGTACTTACCTGGACTTGTGAGACCCATCAAAACAGCTCTAGGGTAGCATTCTTGGGATTGAAGTGTGTGAACTCTTCATTTATTTCTTACTTTTTTTCGGGCGGGAGTTACGATTCAAATTACAAACGGACAAATACATATTATGCAAAATAACAGTTGTTTTGTATAGGAACTGAAGAGAACGATTGAAATATTTTTTTTTCGATAAAATAAAAACAAAACAAAAACTCTGTCAGTCGGAATTGCTTAAATCTTCATGTTGGAGCGATGCAGATTTGAAGCTAGAGGTGGTGAGACTGAGACCGAGCCAATCTAAAATATTAGACAGGAAGGGAGCGATTAAAATGATTTTTTTGGTTTTTTTTTAAGAAGCTGGATTTATCAAGATCGTTTTTATTGAAATTTAACAATAAATAAATAAAAAATCTAGTTGGTTTTCTTCTTTTCTTCAAAACTCTAAACTATCCTGTGTTTATTGATTTGCCTTCTATTTTGTACGTATTACTCATCAGCTTTTGGTTTAAAACAGCAAAAATGGCAATTAAAAACAACAACAACAACAAGATAAGCAAAATAGTAGCCTGGGGTTTTATACCCCCACGGGTGGGGGGGGGCGGTCCTTTCTGTTGTGGAGGTAAACTCGAAGCAGGACTTACAGATGAATAAATAGGAATTTTCTGAAGGTAACGAAGCAGGAATTTTTTTTATTGTATACTTTTTAGGCTCTTTTTAAAAGTTGGAGGGAGGATTTAATGAGATTACGTAAAAATATATTTTTCAAATTATACAGGCAACAAATGTCCCCTCCCTCCTTTAAGTGCCACTCTTGATAGCGAAATTAAGGCACCCTGCCCTGAAAAGAGACTTTCCTATCAAACGTTACGAAAAAGTTACGTTTTTAAGAGTTGGACGTTACGAAATTTTTTGTCTGGTGGCAACCCTGCTCATGTTGCAGGGACTAAAACAGCACTGGAAACAACCACTTGCGTATTTTTATAGTGTTTCAGGCCTCAAAGGTTAGACACTAAGAAATTTTTTTTTTGAGGCGATAGTAAACAGGTAGGGATCACCATAAAGGCAATAATTTCAAACCAGGGTGGAAACTACCGAGGATTAAAAAAGGATCTCGGCGTCACGAAAAAAAATCTGTTTTTTCTTAGAAATGGTGAAAAAGTATATTTCATTTACGATTCCTCTCGCTTTTTTAAAATTTTCATAAACAATCTATTAATTACTTACATAAGTTTAAGTAAGCAGTGACAGGCATCTTAGATAGACATTGTGAGTTTTTTCAAGGTAGATCAATGTCATTGATTTAGGACAGCACCGAAACTTCAAAAGCGTCATATATGTCCAACAAATCTCGACAAAATGATGGTTAAAGTCGCCACTCATGTTTTCAGCCACTCAGTGTATGCTGGGATCAATTCTTACGTGAGTAAAGGTTTGTTAAATCCGAAGGCCGCAGGAACAGCAAAGGTTATAAATTTCTTTGATAAGCTGTTCGACTGCGTTATTTCTCTTTGATTTTTAGAAAAAAAAATTTATAGACGCCCAATTTTTAGGGAAAGCGCATCATTCCAGTTTTTGACGTCGGTCAGTTCATTTTTAGGTGAATTAAAATTTATTAATAGTGTAGGGGAATATGCTGGGAAAATAATCTATTGCACAGAGGGATGGAAGCTGACTATTTTTGCCATCCTCGGTCTATCAGAAGATTTAATGAAGCATGGGTTTAAATATGTTTGTACGAGGAGACTTAACCAGGATAGTCTAGAGCATTTCTACGGCTTACTACGACGCTCTGGGGGTTTAAAGGATAAGCCTACTACGGCGCAATTCTCCTGCCTTTACAAACAAGCAACGGGTAGAAGCTTTTCGATTTTTTCAAAGTCGACGGGGAATTGTCAAGCACTTTCTTTCCATCAATCTCTTTTATCCGAAGTTTTTTCATCAGTTAACCCTCATGCAAAAAGAATTGTGCAAGCCGGACGTGATAGCAACGATATCCATGAAACTCGCGAGTTTGATTTTGATGAGAATGTTGAGGTTTTCACCTTAACACAGGAATCAAATTTTGCATACGTAGTGGGGTTTTCTGCGAAAAAGATTCTGGAAAACCATTCGTGTGATAAGTGTAGAACTGGGTTATTTGAATCAGGTATTTCTCTTTTTGATTCAGTGTTTGATTTCATGCGGATGAAAGCTTATGAAGAAGCCAATTCAGACTTCTCAAACCTTTTTGTTCCTGCAATCTCCTTGATTGAGTATTGCAAAAAAACTAGAGTACATCATCCAGACTGAAATGAAGCACTGCTGGAACGAGGGAATCGTACAGCGAGCATGGGAAAGAGCGTCCCAACTGTTAATCCCAATTTCGTGTGACCTATTTCCTCGCGAGTGTTTTGTACAGTATTTTTTTCGAATGCGTCTCTTCTACATCACTAAATTTGAAAACCAGAAGATGGAAAGAAGTGCTCTATGCGGAAAAAATAAAAGAAGCTAAGCTAAAAGTATTTACTTTTAAATATTTTTTATTCCGTGGTTAACCATATTTATTTGTTCTTATATTGTTTGAATTTGCTAAAAACATTTTTGGATTATTCTAAAAAGAATTTTTCTAAAGCAAAGGTACTTCTAGTGATTCTCTATTCTCTTTAAACTATTTTACAGAAATGAAAAATATTTTATGGAACGTTTGCCAATTATGATTTTAGAATGGAAAATTATTCAGCGAATTAATAAGTTGGGATTATTTATTTTCTTGTTTCTTTTATTCTGTTGCAATTAAAAAAAAGAAAAAATTGGAAGAACTATTAATACAGCGGTCATGTACCATTAAACCACATCTGCAAACCGACTTCTGATCAAGATTTTCATTATCCTAACTGTTCTTGAAACTCATTCCAACGTTTCGGGGTAGTATTTTTCACAAGAAAGTCATATGTTTGTTTTTATCAATCAATAGTAATTCTTCCCCGTCTTTTTTGCTTTTTAGCTTCTTCTTTGATCCGCAAGTAGCGATGATGTTCCACGAGAAAATCCGTAAACGCTTCGAAGGAGAAGTGAAAGAACTCTAGAGAATAGTATACTGATCCCCCCAATTCCTATGAACCCAAATTACCGACCTCATTCAGGATCTAAGCATATAATCCGCACAATCTAGATCCATGAAATGAATATTACGATACATCGTATTAGTATCATGAATAGTGTTAGCTGCTAAAAAATATCTACTAAATGGATCAAGAATCTCATCCCTCCATAAAAACGGAAAATTCTCAATGGTTAAGATCGTGTTTGGGCTTAATCTATATTCCCCAATATTTGGAAATATTCTTCCCTCCTACCAATCCTAAAGAAAAATAAACCCAAAAATAACCCTGAGTCCTATAGGTCCATAATGATTACTCCTGTGATGGGGAAATTAATGGAGAAAATAATCTATTACCGACTCCTCTGGTTTGTTGAAAAAAATAATATGATCCTTCACACTCAAACTGGCTTCAGGAAACACCTCTCCTCTATAAATGCTTTCATATTGTTAACAAATGCACTAAATAAATCATTCTCAAAAAATAATGTCCTAGTTGCAGCTTTCCTAGATTTTGAAGGGGCATATGACAATGTGAACCACCAAATCCTTTTAATTAAACTTGCAAACCTTGGACTACCCCTCCCCCCCCAGCTAGTATCTTTTATAAAATCTTTCATAGAATTGCGAAGTTTCATTGTTTGTGTAGGTTTAACCTCTTCACTACAGATGACAATGACCCACGACTGTCCCCGGGGAGCAGTCCTCAGCTGCCTTCTTTTTGATCTGTATCTATGGGGCACGAATCTCCCCCACACGAAGCTACAATATACTGATGATCTGGTAATATAGTCATCTGGCAAAACCTTTGAGATGGTACAATCAAAGCTGCAAAAGTCACTTTTCCAAAGTGAAAAATTTTCTCAACATTAAGATTTACTCGTTGCACCTACCAAGTAAAAAATAATCCAATTTCACTGAAAGCGAAATCATGTTAATGCAAGACTAACTCTAATTGGAACAACTATTCCAGAAGATAATCATATTAATTACCTAGGTCTCATGCTTGACCAAAAACTTAATTTCCACCTCCACATCTCAAACACCATAAAAAAATCCTATAGAAAAACAATTATACTAAAAAGACTTCTTTCTACACCATGGGGCTGTAAGGAGAAAACCTTACTCCAGTTTTATAAATCACATATAAGACCCCATATTGACTATGGGCTAATTGTTTATGGTGTATGTGCAAAGACCCAGATGAAAAAAATTGAAACAATACAAAACGATATAATACGTCTCATATTTGGTCTTAGGAAACCCACAAGCCCCAAGTTTCTGCTTATGGAGAGTGGATTAACAACAATAAGGGAGGGATGTAGCTTTCTCTTTATAAAACATCTTATAAAAATCGAATCAAATAGCTCACACATCCTACATAATTGGTTAAGAAATCCAGCCATGTATAGAGGCATTGCAGACGAGTATGCCAATATTCAGAAGAAGTTCCCTATACCCGCAAAGTCTATTACACCTACTTTCCCCCAATCCCCTGCATGAAATTGGTCAATCCCCATAATAAATGCTCATTTCTCAAAGTGGACTAAAGATTTAACCCCCATTGCTTTTGTCCAGAAAAAATTTACTGAACTTAATGCAATTACTTATAAAAACCATTTCCATATATTTGTTGATGGGTACAAAATGAATGAGAAGGTAGCAAGTGGTGCCTTCCTTCCTTAGCTGAAAATTGCAATGGGTGAGAGATTGTATAATAGTGTATCTATAATGTCTGCAGAGTTAAATTCCAAAATCATGGCATTATAACACCTTATGGAACTAAACCCTTGATTGCTAATTCAAATAATATTATAGTTTATTCTGACTCTTTATCAAGCCTTGAGTTGCTGTCTTCAGCTCCTCAGTATAAGCTGGATATTGACACTTATCATTGTCTTAGTATTATAGTAAATCTTGCTTCAAGTGGAAGAAGAGATTATCTTCAGTGTAGTCCTAGCCACTCCGCTATAAGTGGTAATCATCAGGTTGATGAAATAGCAAAAAATGCTATAAATATCGACCATCCAAGAGGGAAACAAATCCCCATTAGAGATTTTTATCGATGGAGACTATCAGATATTATGTTTAATAAGAAAAATTCTACTCTTTCCCCCTTTCCCAATAAGTACTTTTCTAAAATTTATCACAGAATTCGTTCTGGAGCAAACGGACTAAATTTTCCGGCATTCTCACATCAGTTTCCTAATTCAAATGGTTGAGTTCCCCTAACCCCTGTTTGCAGGTATTGTATCATGAATAGTGAAACAGTTTACCACTGCCTATTTGAATATAATATGCTGACGTTTGCACAGCATACCTTGCATTGTAAACTGTTAAAGTGCTTCAAACACCACAAAATATCACTATCAGCCAAGAGCCTAGCCGACTATTCCTGCACACAGAGCACAGAAATCGATATCTATCATCTTATATTTGAACTCCTTGAGTTGAAAGATCTACTGAAAGATATTTGAGAATATCTAATAAATAAGAGACAACCAAGGCAGTAGCTCTGTAGCCCACAGAGTGAAGCAAAAGGAAAAGGGCTACATAGTATCAACTGAAAAGCCTGCCTGCTGTGAAATAGAAGAAGAAGAAGAAGATTTTCTTTACAACAAACTACATCGTTTTAATTTTTCTTTCCATTATTTTATGAGCTTTCATTACAAATAAAGCACACTTTTATTCGTCTGTTTCGTATTACTCGTATATTGGACTAATCTGGTTTCAAATAAGCTCTGAAAAAGCGAGCTAAATTTGTGCGAAACGAAAAAAAAAAATCTGAATCAGTTGACAAGTGCTCCGTACTATAATTAATTTTGCAGCACACAACAATAAAAATACATGTAAAAGCTGCTCATGAAACAAAGCATCCCATATGTGTGTGCTTTTTTTTTTTAATCAGCATATCCCGGCCTCCAATCAAGGAGCTTAGGGGACACACAAGAAGTAAATTTCGTACGGTTCAGAACCAAATTAAATAAAAGTAGATTCTATCAAATACTATCAATACAATTTCTTTATTAATTTCTTTAATCCAGTTGCCATGCAATGACAGGAAAAATAAATACTTTCGAAATAAATTATCATATTTTCAAGTTTTGACGTCAATAACATTGAGAAAAAGGGATAGATTAGAGGAAGATGAATACAATTATAATAATCAAAGCAATTTTCCATTCGATATACGAGTAATTATGCGTAGCACTCTCAAATCGTAAATATAGGCGTGATAAATGGGTGTCGGTAAATATCACATAAAATCTAATAGGGTAGGGTGAAACTATTTCAAAATAGAAGGCATTAATTTAAATATGCTCTGCAATAAAGCACCCTCATTTTTTCATTGTCCAAAATCTAATCACAAGCTTTATATCAGGATCCGTCTCTTTAATTCAGAGCACATCTGATCAAAGCATAATCACCTACGGAACCGGTTCCGTAGGTGATTATCAAAGTATAATCACCTACGTAACAAGTATAATCACCTACAGAACTTGAAAAATTTTGTCGCCAGGTTCGCATAGGTATGGAATCGTCTCCGGAGACGCGGACAAACGGTCACTTTTTTGTGTGGAGAGGATAGGTTTTTTCAGTACTTGTTCCGTAGGTGATTATACTTTGATAAGGTGAGAGGATGAGCGTGAATAACTATTTTATAAGCCTCCAATTCACTGAAATGAAAATTTAAATTTTGGCTGATTTTTATTCGCTACTAAAAGGTTTTCTCCTCTGGAACATATTACTGAACGTGATAATTATTGTAATTAGATCCCGAAGCCACGCCTAAACGGCGGCGGCGCGCCGCCGTAAAAAACAGGCGGCGCGCCACCGACCTTGCATCAGCGCGCGGACGCCGCCGCTGCTTCTATCGGTGGCGGCAGCCCTAATACACTGCCGTTTTTTTTTCTCTTTTTTGTTTATCGATATCGACCTCTGGGCTTCAACCATCATCCCGGCTAATCTGTTTCTTAAAGATAAATACTGCTCGCCATGTATATCGGTTCGTAGGAAGGAGAAGAAGAAATTTTTCTTGAAACAAAAATTCTACCTTCCACTTTAAAATTCTGTTCAGTTTTCTTTCTGATTTTTCGGATGAAAAGAGGTAGGTAAAAGAGCATTAGGCAATTCAGGATGTTATCATAGGCAGCGCAATCGAGCTGCCTAAGTAAAGAACAATGTTGGCAAAATTTAGTATTTATTTTTTTTTGTTTTTTTTTCCATACCAGGGCAATTCATATCGAAGGAGTTGTCGTAGAAACTTCAAAAAGGGCTCATTCGATTGGAAATTGGAATAAGTAGTGCCCCTTTTAATAGTCGAAAGTGATTGGAAGGCAGCTAGCACCCCTTTCATGCCCACCATTTCCCCAAACACATCCAATCAAAATTTTAAGATAGCCAGAGTAACTTAAGATGTTCAGAGTAACTGATTTCCAGAGAGAAAATATGTTTTTTGAGGAGGTTACTCCCCCACAACCCTTAGGGCAAGGGTTTTAAGTTATGCCCTGGGGGTATATAAGAACGATGTTGGCACAATGTATTATTTATTAATTTTTGTTTTAGACCAGGGCACTTCATATCGAAGAAGTTGCTGTAGAAACTTCGAAAGGGCTCATTCAATTAGAGATTGGAGTGGCTTGTGCCCATTTTAATAGTCTAAAATGATTGGAAGGCAACTATCACTCCATCCGCGCCCACCATTTCCCCAGACACATCCAATCAAATTTTTTAGATAGCCATTTTGTTTAACGTAGTTGAAGGTTCTGAAAATTGGGTCTTAGAAGATGACAATCACCCTCACATCCCTTACGGTAAGCGTTGTAATTTATGCCCTGGGGGGCAAATAAGATGTTTATAGAAAGCGTTGTCGTAGAAACTCAAAAAGGGCTTATTCGATTGGAAATCGAAAAGCCTATTACCCTTTTTAATAATCACAAGTAATTGGAAGGCTTGACATTTTTATAGTAGAGATCGACGTGGGTATAATGTATCATTTTTTTGTTGTTGTTGTTGTTTAGACCAGGGCACGTCGTATCGAAGGAGTTGTCACAGGAACTTCGAAAAGGGCTCATTCGATTGAAAATAGAAAGGGCTGATGTCCTTTTTAATAGGCGAAAATGATTGAAGGGAAACTAATCCCCCTACCCCGCCCCCCCTCCCATTTGCCCTTATGTTTAAAAAGTAAATATTTCTTTAAGATTAAATAAAAATGCACTGTGTTAATGCTAATTCCCAATAAGGCATCTCAGCAGTATCCCAAGAACGACTGAGGGTATTATGTTCAAACTTTCGGGGCTTCTTCTGCTCTTAAAATTTGACCAAATCAAAATAGCGTAAGTGTATCCAAGCTATCAAAGAAAGTAAACAAATTTTTTTGCAAATGTTATCAACTTTTCCATTTCAGATCAACTAGAGGAGGTATGAAACTAAATTAAACACTACTATTTGAGTCCAGATTTTTAATAGGGTTTATGTTGTTAAAAATTGCTGATTTTTTTTCCAGCATACAAATAGCAGGCCAAACTATAAATTCTTAAAAAAACGAAAAGATTTAAAGTATTATTTTCTTTTTCCCTGAAAAGACTATGTCAATATAAAACGAACAGAAATTGATTAAAAAAACTGTTTCCACAAAATAAGTTTTTCAAAGAAAAGTAAAGAACTCCATTAAACAAAAAATGAGCAAAATTGAAATCAAATAATCTACCAAGTGTGAAACTACCACAAATCAGCATCGATAAAGAAATGAAACCCAAAACGAACATAAATTACAATAAATAACCGAGTCAAACTCAAAACTAGCAGAAATTAACATAAGTTGGGCTCAAAACCCCTATCTCTTCCCAAGGCCAAAACATAATTTGCACTTTACTGAAAAAAATACAAATGAATGTGCATTGTCAATTTAATAAACATAAACATCCCGCTTCACGTAAAAGAAGCACCACCCAAAATCTATAAATCGTGCCAAAAGCAGAAAGAATTTCTTGATTCCAATGGTGCATCCGGAAAAGTACAGATGGTAGTTACGAGGAGCGATACGCTGGTGTTGTATGTTAGAACCGAGCATGATGCAGAAGCTATAGCTAAGAGCATAAAATTGAAGTCCGCGACTGTAGTTAAAGTCCATTAACCGAAATTCCTGGCAGTGGCTAAATTTGTCCCTGAAAATACGGCAAACGAGGAAATTGAGTCTGCAATGGAGGGGATCCAAGAGGCGAAACGCTATGGTACTAGCAAGTCAGTCAAGCTAACATTAAGAGACAAAGAAGCTCTTGAAAAAGCACTGAAATATGGCGTTTACGTCGGTTATTGCCATATCAAGGTGGACAAATATGTTGCCACCCCTCTGAGGTGTTTTAAATGCCAAAAGTTTGACCACTTGCAACGACATTGCCCTAACAATGTGAAGTGTTCCAGGTGCTCCTGCAATCACGAAAACCCTAAAGACAATCCATGCGTCCGTGACACTAAATGTGCTAATTGCTCTGGAAAGCATCCATGTTATAGCGCGCAATGCCCGGTTTATAAAAGACAATTAGAGGCTAGTTCAAACAAACGTAAGCAATGAATGCAACTATCTCGCTTTATAGCAGAAATATATACGGGCACGCTCCACACAAGCTATCTCTTTTAAGTGATATAGTAACCAAGCACAGCATAATATGCATTCAGGAACATTTGGTAACAGCCGATCATTCAGCAATCCTTGACCGATTTCCAGGAAAGGACTATTTTTTGCAGCCTGCTATCCGCAACAGCTCAGTTGGCAGGCCGAGTGGTGGAATCTTGATCATTGCAGACTCCAATTTGCAATGCACGCTAATTGATTCATGCGATTATTTTTCTGCGATCAGAGTTCCTGGTCCAAATGGCTTTATAGTCATATCAGTGTACCTCCCTACAAATTATCGTGATGTCCTCTCAGAAAGGCGTTACACGAAGGCTTGTGCGAGACTCGGGAGGTTGGCCGAACAATATAAGTCAGAAAAAATTATTATCTGTGGGGACTTCAACTGTCAGCTTCTGGATGATGATCATTTTTTCACCAGATTAAGGGGGTATCTACCAGAAGCTATGGCCCCGGTTCCAAAATCCCAGTCCTTCACGTTTGTCCACAGTGCATCCTTGGCTACATCAGATATCGATCACTTTTTCGTAAATTTCCTACTTCCGACCGGGATTAAAGCCATTGTTGACACGGAACACAATTGTAGCGATCACCTTGGGATTAGCTTAATGGTACCATTCTCCACCTACAAGCGGTGCCCCGGGCGATCATGGTTTATCAAGAGTGAATGGCAAAGGATAGATCAGTCCTTGTACAAAGATATTCTTGACTCAGCTCTTGCTAAAATCAAAGTACCGTTCCACCTGCTAACTCATGGCCAAAATGAAGACAGACTAGCCCTGAATATCTTTTGCTCCAAAATTGTTCATTCGATGAAGCTTGCGGAATCTGCCGCTGTTCCAGTGGCAAAAGTGTACCCCAACACTCGTAAAAAGGGATGGGATAACCCAAATATCAAGTTTGCCAAGAAGAGATCCAAGTTCTGGTACGAATTGTGGAAGGATTGCGACAAACCCCGCTCTGGAGCAGTTTTTCAGTGTTTTCGACATGCCAAAAAAGAATTCAAACGTACTGTCGAGAATATGCAAGTCCAGCAAGTGGAGAAGTTGTCTTGTGATTGCAGGAGTGACCCAAACATCTTATGGAAGCGATTCCAATCTAACAGGGCCGACGCTGATGTGCAAAGTCCCATTCCCGATGAAAGTTGGGTAAACCATTACAAGGATGTGTTTGCGCCACCACCCAACGAGCTGGACTCCGTATATAAATCTAAGTTAGATAGGCAATTAATCAGCGCAAAACTCCGCCACACTGATGTCATTTTTTCCAAATGGCATATTGAGATAATAGTGAGAAAATTGAAAAAGAAAAAGTCTCCAGGGCACGATGGGATCACTCCAGAGCACTTGCAGGACGGCAGAGAACGTCTAGATGAGTACTTAGTCTTACTATTCCAAATGAGCATCAAGCAGGGACACACACCTGCCAACTTTCATCGTTGCCGTACATCCAATATTCTGAAAAAGAATCAAGATCCCTTGCTTTGTAAAAGCTACAGACCAATCTCAGTTTCATCGGTTATCAGCAAAGTATTTGAGAAGGTACTGTTGCCCCATATTACGTCGCACGCTCTAATGGGAGACAAGCAACTTGGATTCAGAAATGGGTTGGGCTGTGGACACGCCCATCGGCTACTAAGAAGAATAATGAGGTCTACATCTTTAGTTAAAGAGCCACTCTTCGCCTGCAGTGTCGACATTTCCGCTGCGTTCTTTCGTCCAATCGCAGGCACTGTGGTGCCTCTTAGATTCAGGAGTCAACCCTCGCATTGTCCTTGTTCTCCATGACTGGTACTCCCACACGCATATTCGTCTAGCTTTGGGATGGGAAACAATCACCGGTCACCGCAAGCAAAAGCTTTCTGAACCCATTCGGCTCTTCAAAGGAGTTTGGCAAGGATCTGCTCTAAGCCCCGTCATCTTTAATTCTGCGATTTACTCTGTAACTATATTTGTTTGTGGGACCTTCTTTTTGGAGGGCTTGGATCTAAGTTTCATTTCTTTTGCAGATGACTTGTTGCTCCTAAGTAGCACGCTGAGGGGTCTACATGAGAATCTTCGTCTTTTAGTGACCCTATACAGAAGAATAGGACTACGAGTCAACATAGAGAAAACCGAATTTATCGTTTTTAGCGGCACCAACTCGACCAATTCCTATATTGTCCTTGACGGTATCGGAATCCAGCAGTCCCAGTCCCTAAAATACCCTGGTATCACGTACGGCCAGACGCCTAGGTCAACTAGAGGCTTGTTGGCTGAATCAGTCTGTAAATCTATCCGCTCAGCATATGGAAAAGCTGTCAAATCCAAGTGGTCATTTAATCGATTTATTAAGTCAAAACTATTCAACGCCGTCGTCTCTCCTGCCATCTGGTACATATCACCCTTGTGGGAAATGTTGCCCCTCACTGAGCGTCGAAAAATACGAACCACGTATTAAAGGTTTGCAAAATTTTTGCTGAGCCTTCCACTAAGATTTTCTAACACGGAGATCTCATCCATATATGGAATCCTTGATCCATCAACCAAGGTGATTGATCTAGAACGGAGAGCCTCAAGACGATCCCTCAGTAAACTCTACGACTCACCGCTGACTCAACTGTTTCAGTGAATGAAATACCTGTATTTAATTTTTAGTGTTGAACATGTTTTTCTTCTTTTTTTGTTTCATTTTGTACTCCGCTTTTTTTTTCTCCATTTCTCCATTGTAAGCGGGCATAAATAAATATATATACTGATATTTAGTAATTAAAATTTTAATATTATTTGATTTATTAAAGTTATAAAAGTAAAAACATTTATATTTTTTTTATTAAAGTGCAAATTATGTTCTGGCCTTGGGAAGCCATAGGGGTTTTGAGCCCAACTTATGTTAATTTCTGCTCGTTTTGAGTTTGACTCGGTTATTTATTGTAATTTCTGTTCGTTTTGGGCTTCATTTATTTATCTATGCTCATTTGTGGTAGTTTCCCGCTTGGTAGATTATCTAGAGCTAGTATAGAAATATATATATAGAAATGAAATAAATTTTTTTTTTTTCACACTTAGCAGAGCACACTGAAGTTGAAGTAGCCTTAAACTTTGACTTGAAACGTCATAACTTGACCACTTCTTTCAGGAAATAATTTTGGAGGGTTATTCCGTGTTGATAAGAAAAGAGGATAATGGTGCAGTTTAGTTCCTCCTGTAGTGTAGAGCGCAAGAGCCCTATGGTAAAGGTGCAGGTGTGTTCTCCCTTATAAAAACAACTTATTTCAGCAGATACAAAGAAGAAGCCCATTTGCCATTTGCGGCATTCTGTTGGACCCCAATGTCCAATGCTAGTATCAGATCCCGCGAGTGGCAGTTTACACTCGTAAAGTTCTGGCTGTACCGGCTACAAGTGCCCCACCTAAACGGCTTTTTAGCTCGACACGACTGATAGTGACTGCGAAAAGATCAATGGCTCCAGGCAGAGTGAACAAACTCACTTTTGTTACATCAATTGTAACTGAAGTGATGTAACCGCTGATTTAAATTGTTGGTGTTGTTAAGCCATGGTATCTGACTTGTATACAATGTTTTTTCGATGATGTTATTTGTTTTGTTTTTTTCACTTCCTTTTCGTATGTATTTGATGAACAGGAGATGTTTGAACTTCAAACTTTGAAAGTTATACACACATTAAGCCCAAATCATTAATAAGAAGGAAATGACTAAACAAGGGATTTTATAGGAACAATGCGATGTTAAACATAAACACAACATAGGTTTCCCTGGGTCTAGTGGCTAAAAATGAGAATTCTACTAGGTCTGATCGACGGTGAACATAAACACTTTCCACACGGCCCTACAAATTCCTGTTTTGTCATATTGTTCTTGTATGTTTTTAGCCAACCATTTAAAAATCCTTACTAAAATCGAGGTTGAACGTGCTTGGTAAAGTGGAATTTTTATTATTATTTTTAATCAGAAAAATCGGCGCGCCGTGGTGTGCCTCCAGTCTAAAATCAGCGGCGCGCCGCCAAAAAAATTTCGCCAAAAAAAAATCAGCGCCGCCGATACTAAATCACACATTCGCAGTCATGTCGCCGTCATGTTGGCGTGGCGCGGCTTCGGGGACTAATTGTAATAACTCTGCTAGAGATATACGCGTAAATGCAGCATCATGCAGCATGGTATCCTCTTTGATAAGAATCAAAGCACCCTCAACAACCCTTTGAAAATACTTTAATGACCTCATGTTTTAGTAGAGTTGAGAGTCCGTTGTGCTATGCCTCTTGTCTGTGGCCCTGGGCTCTGTTTTCACAGTTTCGGCAGAAATATTTGATTTTTTTAAATTTGACAGCAGTTAGTACATTTTTGGCTCAAAGATTTGAATAAAATCACATTATAGCACAGTGATCTAGGTAATGCTCTATTAGTGACCTGGGTAGTGCTCTTGTGTTGCATTCAATAAAGAGCGATAAGTCTTTTCATGCCGTTTTGACAACCATCTGTCTGAAAAAGGTAGCAAACAAATTGTCTAGCCTAATTTGTATTCTCAGTAATTCATCTAGGCTAAGCATTTGCTGTGTTTTTAAGTGTTTGTTTTTATTAATTCAAGTTCAAACTTCATACTGGTCCAGAATTTGTCAAAGTGTTTGTTGTATTTTTAACTGCTTGCTTTGCATTTAGTGGGTTTTCTTTTTTTTTTTTTTTGTCTAAGGTCTATCTTGTCCTTTTTTTACTTAGGCCTATAGATTTTTCAAATAGGCTAAATAAATAAATAATTTCCATTTCATGTTCATGTTCATTTTTCACAAAATGGTTCCACAATTTTACAACATCAGCTTGAAGGGTTTAGCTCAAGAGTGAACCAAGTCCAGAGGCTACTGTTGCAATGGTTGTGATGTAGAACCTGTTGCAATGGTTGTGATGTAGAACCTGTTGCAATGTAGAACCTCTAGTAATTAAAAGAAAAAAAAATCTTGAACCCCAAGAATAAAGAATGCCCACTATCTTGCTAACCAATACCTTGTTTCAAAAAATCTTAAATTTAGCAGGTGTTTTTGAGCAAACAGGAAAAGTCATTACAAAACCATTGATTCCATAAGATTATCATTTTTATTGAAATTTCAGGAAATGTAAGTAGGAAGCCTAGGCTATTCTTTTTAGCATGAACCTTCTATTTTTATACTCAATTTGGAAATAACCTTATCATTTCTGCCACACTTAAAGCTTACTATTATTTTCAATTTCAAAATGAGAATTGAGATCAGGGTAAATTTTTGGTTATTCATATTATTGACTTACAAATAAAGTAAACATACCACTTGATGCCTGTTTTATGTTCTTTCGAAATATAATAATCATTTTTGTCAGAAATAAATTTTACCCCCAACCCTATATATACCAATTCAGGGTATATATTTGTACATTAGGGGGGTGAGGGTAAATTTTATTTTTGATGTAAATAATTTATTTATAACCCACAAATGAACATTATAAATGACACTGCAGAGTAAATAAAAAATAAAAAACACTGCAAAAGAAAAAAAAATAATACTAATAATAATAAGAACATTATTACAAAAAACAACAAAAATACAATTTAACCCATATCATGATGAAAAAAGCAAACTAGGGGGTTGGTGACAGAAACAACATTACAAGTGTTTGTAATCATATTAGCAGCCAGACTGACCAGTCACGGGCAAGCATCAATGACACCATAATGGGATACAATATTTATATTTCTGAAACAGCCAGGTAAATACATCAGATATTTACAGTATCCAAAGTAACCCCTTCTAAGTCTCCATAAATCTTTTTTTTTTTTCAGTAGCAATGAGTAAATAGAGAGGTAAGTTTAAACTTACCCCCCATCCCCCTAATGTGCAAATGTATACCCTGAATTGGTATATATAAGGGTGGGGAGTAAAATTCATTTCCAACAAAAATGATTATTATATTTGGAAAGAGTATAAAAAAAGGAATCAAGTGGTAGGCCTATGTTTACTTTATTAGTAAGTCAATAATATGAATAACAAAAAATTTACCAAGATCAGTAGGTTTTTCCAAATTATTTTGAATTTAATAGTTGTTTTTGAGATAAATAGAAAAAGATATTAGGCACCACCAATTGATGTGGAGGCATGTAACATTTTTCTTCAAGCTCTTTTATAAACAGTAGTTTATAAAAATTGCATAAGCTGGTTGATACAATTATATGCATGAAAGATTTGCATTGATTGTAGGTTTTGTGTTTTGGATTAGGAGAAAGATCTCTCATGCAGAATGTTGTCAGAACCAAGCCTTGCATAAAAATCATCCGCAGCAGTAACATGAGATGTTCTAAAAGCACAGGACCACTATTTTTATATGTAGAGTGTGAATTCTATATATGCCTTGTGACAGCTTTGGATTAAGGTGCATAATAGCATCAGTCATATAAATTACAGATAATGTAAAATTCAGAATCAGAGAATGCATACAAAAATTAGTCAAGCTCTTCAGGATATTTGTGTTCAAGTTGGGGTTCTGGTGGAGAGAATTTGACCTCATAGAATAATACCACTCAGATAGAGGAACATCAGCAGCAGAAAGGGAGGTTTGGGGGATCCTTGGAGAGAGTGTTGACCAAAGGAAATGAGGGCTTTTTCCTCAGCAGGCAGCTGTGAGTGGCTGATTTGGAGGAGAAGCAGTACCTTAATCTTTGAAAGGATTGTAGAAACACTATCCCAATACGTTTCTGGGTTGATTGATGCCCAATTATATATGTATGAAGGATTTTGGTGTTTTTGGGTGACTAGTAGTTTGAGAAGTCTGAGAAGTTTTATTTGGTGAGAAAGGAAACAATACAGGCAGGTGATCCAATATTAAATGATCACAAAGAACCTATGGTTGAGAGACATCCATAAGGAGGAAGTAGTAGTGACAACATGGTCTATGTCAGATGTGGACAAGGAATTGTGAATGTATGTGAAATCTTGGTCTTTATCAACAACATATAATTATTGAATATTTCACCAATCAGAGAAGAACACGCAGGTAGAGCAGTTAGGTTACAGTTAAAATTTCCAACAGTTAGACATGCAGAATTATTAGAAATAATGCTTGAAATGCTTCTACATAACTTTTCAGAAGCAAGACCAAAAAGGTTCTCAGATATATCTTTATGGCAATCAATCAGCAAATAAACATTATAGACAAACATGTTTTAACAGCATGAAAGTAATAACAGGATTCTACAAGCAGCAAATGTAAAATAGATTCACATAAGTTGCAAGACCATCTACCACCAGTGCTATTTTGCTTTGCAGGAGATGTGTAGCAAGTGAATTTATCTCTGGCATCCAAAAGACTAAGGTTTAACTGACTTAAAAGATGCTCTTGTCAGCAAATCACATTATGTTTTGACACAAGGTCATAAAGAACTGAAGACTATACCATTAATGTTTATAGTTAAGCCCCTCATATTGACATTATGGCTGACTGTTGGTACTTTGACCATGTGAACCCCAATTGATATGGAGGCATGTAACATTTTTCTTCAAGCTCTTTTATAAACAGTAGTTTATAGAAACTGGTTGATACAGTTAGAGGCCTGAAATATTTGCATTGATTGCAGGTTTTGTTTTTTGGATTAGGAGAAAGATCTCTTGCACAGAATGTTGTCAGAACCAAGCCTTGCATAAAAATCATCTGCAGCAGTAACATGAGATGTTCTAAAAGCACAGGACCACTATTTTTTATATGTAGAGTGTGAATTCTTTCTATGCCTTGCGACAGCTTTGGCTTAAGGTGCATAATAGCATCAGTCATATACATTACAGATAATGTAAAATTCAGAATCAGAGAATGCATACAAAAATTAGCCAACCTCTTCAGCATATTTGTGTTCAAGTTGGGGGTCTGGTGGAGAGAATTTGACCTCATAGAAAGAATACCACTCAGATCAAGGAACATCAGCAGCAGCAAGGGAGGGTTGGGGGATCCTTGGAGAGAGTTTTGACCAAAGGAAATGAGGGCTTTCTTTAATTTTTTGTGCTGACTGTTCTGTGATTTTCTTGTTGTGGTTCTGAAGTCCTTGACAAACTTTTTCTTTGTTGTGATGTGGATGGAATTAACAGGACTGGACTCTGGTTGGTTGCATTCAATCCATAGATGTAGGCAAAACTTTGCTGAATCAGAAGATTGGGAGAAACTTTGATTTTATGCCACTTGTGAACTGTTCCTGTATTGCAAGGATTTAATAGAACACCACAAGATTCTGCATATTGTAAAGCATGATATATCTCTGTGCAATAAACATCAAGGAGAATGTGTTTTTCCTCAGTAGGCAGCTGTGAGTGCCTGATTTGGAGGATAAACAGTACCTTAATCTTTGAAAGGATTGTAGAAACACTATCCCAATACGTTTCTGGGTTGATTGATGCCCAATTACATATGCATGATGGATTTGGTGTTTTTGGGTGACTAGTAGTTGAGAAGTCTGAGAAGTTTTATTTGCTGAGAAAGAAAACAATGTGGGCAGGTGATCCAATATTAAATAATCACAAAGAACCTTTGGTGGAGAGACATCTATAAGGAGGGAGTAGTAGTGACAACATGGTCCATGTCAGATGTGGACAAGGAATTGTGAATTTATGTGAAATCTTGGTCTTTATCAACAACGTATAATTATTGAATATTTCACCAATCAGAGTAGAACAAGCAGATAGAGCAGTTAGGTTACAGTTAAAATTTCCAACAATTAGACATGCAGAATTACTAGAAATAATGCTTGAAATGCTTCTACATAACTTTTCAGGGGCAAGAGCAAAAAGGTTCTCAGATATATCTTTATGGTAATCAATCAGCAAATAAACATTATAGACAAACACGCTTTAACAGCATGAAAGTAATAACAGGATTCTACAAGCAGCAAATGTAAAATAGATTCACATAAGTCACAAGACTGCCTGACCATCTACCACCAGTGCTATTTTGCTTTGCAGGAGATGTGTAGCAAGTGAATTTATCTCTGGCATCCAAAAGACTAAGGTTTAACTGACTTAAAAGATGCTCTTGTCTGCAAATCACATCATGTTTTGACACAAGCTCATAAAGAACTGAAGACTATACCATTAATGTTTATAGTTAAGCACCTCATATTGACATTATGGCTGACTGTTGGTAATTTGACCATGTGGATCAAGCAGAATCTTGGCTGGACAATTATTTGGACATTTCACTGTCACAGGTATGGCCACCAGCCTTGAACAACACACAGAACATTCTAGCTGTGCAAAAGTTAAAACAGTTAGATATGTGATTGGTAGAACCACATTGACCAGAAATTGCGCCTGATTGTCAATTCACTGCTAGGTGACCTACCTTGTGACACTTAAAGCATCAACAGGGGAAGGAAGAGAAATTCCTGAACAGGCTGACGTTCATAATCAATCCACACTGATTTTTTTTAGGAAAAAGTCAAGGTCACTAAAATTCTCAAACTGCTGTTTAAAGGTGTAGGAAGCTCCACACTGGCTTGTCTTTATGCTTTTGGAAATTAGTTACCAAAAGTCAGAAAAGTCTAAGGACTGGGGGACTTGCTTAACAACAGCTGCAAAGGCTAGTTCTTTCATAGAATCACTTAAAAATGGTTGGGCAGCTTTCACACTTGGAACAATTTCTATATGCCCCGGGCTTATAACTTACTTACTACCGGTAGAGGTTTTCTTATGGATTTTGTAGTGATCTATCATAAGCTTTGCTTTAGGAAGGAGAGTATATACAAATATATGAGAAGTATATATATTTTTTTTAAATGTGCTATTTATCTTGGATTTTCTTGTATGGGTGTCCATAGGTGGAGTAGTTCTGATGCTCTTGTGCAATAGAAATTCCCAAGAAAAGGCTATTAAAAAAAATATATATTATTTACTAATGTTTCATTTTATTTCTTTGTTTTCACCTTTTCACAGTATTTTATTTTCAACTAATTATTGGTAAAGATAGTTTTTGTATTAGAGCTGTTTCTATAATATCTACTACGAAATTATAATCACTTTTATAGCATGTATTTGCCTGTCAAAGGACCCACCTGAGCAGGGATTTTTTCGTGAGGAGTCTCAATAATGACAACAGAAATCTTATTTGATAATTCGAATAAATTTAGGACTTCTCTCCCGCATGCGTGTATGTGTCCATTACACCGCATTTTCAAAGTCATTAACAAAAATGTTTGCTCGGGCCTTGTCTTTCTTGCTAGTTGATATCCTTCTTAGGGGCCAACGTATGCCCTCCCCCTGAAAAATGCATCCTGTTAAATTCTCTAAAAAGCTAGTCCCCATGGCAAAATATTCTCCCTAGAGAACACTCCCCCTAAAAAACTCACCCCAACAATTTTCCCCAGGAAAATTATCTCCAAATTTAATAATGAGCAGGCAAATGAAAATTAAGACAAATCAAAGGAATTAAGGAAAGATGATATAAGAAATCGTACCTATATTCCATTGTAGAATGTAAATGTAGAATAAAGGCTGTAAAATAAGTTTGTGGTAACAAGGGGAATCAGCAACTCGTGCCAACAGTTACTAAAACAAAAAATAAATATAACAAATAATACATGTTATATTTTATGCTGATTTCAAATATATAAAGCTCATTAAGTTCAATATTACGCATCAAACGCCAAAAGCCTAAAAAAAATTACCTGATTTTCAAGAAATGAGGCAAACACCTCCAAAATAGCAAGTAATCACAATGATAATGAAACCATCCGATTCAGTATATTAGAGAACCCCTGTGTTGATTTTTCGAGCTCCTATCTACAAAAATGTGGTATTTTGTATTTTATCCAGGTAGAAAAACACCAAATGTGTATTGATTTTCTTCTTTCTTAATGGATTAATTTTGACAGCAATACTGTCCAAATCAGTCGGTAAAAATGGCTTGCCCTGTGGTGAAAATAATTGCTCCCTCCCAAACATTTTGGCTAGTTAAGCCTCTGGTGGCTCTGGTCAGTAGCACACTAATTCCCTGGAAATAATTACTTGTATGTCATGGATGCGTGTTTGTTTGCTTGTTTTTTATGAAGTAATTTTAATACTAATATGTCCCAAATCATTAGGTGAACATGGTGAGCTAATCAGTAAAATCCATCACTGCGTGGCCCATCCCCAGTGGCGTCGTTGAGGGAGGGCAGTTGTGCCCCCCCTTAATTATTTGGAATAAAACTCTGATTTATTAAGTAGCTTTAAAACTGTTTAAAAGCTTGTTTTAAGTGTCAAATTTGCTCTTTAATTTGAGCAGATAATTTTTCTTTAATTAATCCATGCTCGTTTTCAACATAAGGAAAACGAGAAAAATAGGGGTCCATTACACTTCTTGATATGTTCCATATTAATATTTTTCTAAATATACTTCCTTTGAAACCTTATCATCAAGTAAAAATGTGACCCTAGTTAATGGCAGACTTGAAAAATGGTCTATGCTTCCTGGTTTTGCCACATTTGCTCAAGTCAACTTTCCCCCTGATATTTAAGGTATATTTAATCTTTATCTATCAATATTTATTATATTTAATCTATCAGTTCAAGATTAGATTTTCTTGTTTTAAAACTTTCAAACGCAGAAATGAATACACCCTCTATATCTGCAAATAGGACAGAAATGGAATCATTGAAGAATAATACAGTGAATATAATTTCCTGAATGAAAAAGAAATAACAGAAATAAAATAAGAGTTGGTACTTTTTATAATGATATTCGTGCTATCGCTAGATAGGTCAGTCTGGTTGTATTTTGGTCAAAGAATTTGGTTGAGGGGGATCGCTCCAGGAATCATTTAACTGTTTTAGTTTTTATTTACAGTATTTAATTGAAACTCCGATTCTCTTATATGTGATTGAAATGCCTAATAAGTGCTGACAACGTCTTATTCCTTACGTTTCAGATTCACTTACTAACCCATAAATGCAAAACTGTCTCTATGTATAATACCATACTGACTTCTTGCTATTTTTGCTTTTCTAAATGTTTTTTTTGACCAGCTCCAAAAAAAATTGACATAAATGGGCTAAGAATTATGACTGAAATTAGTCACGTTTCACACAACGCAAGCGCTACGTGTGGGACATTTTTCTTTCTGCATCAGCATGCTGTACGAAATGTCTGCTGAGAATAGAATAAAGTGAATTAAAAAAAAAATATATGTTTATTTTTCTCCTAATTTAGAAATTGTGTGTGCATGTATAAGTGGTACCAACCCATTCTCTTTTTCTATTGTTATCAGTTTTATCATGCATCGCCAGTAGCAAAATGATATTGATTGTAACTCCCCTCCGGGAATTCGTACAACCCCCCCCCCTCCCCTCCCTACCCTGATTTATACAAGAAAAACTTTTGTGTAATTTTTGTAGAATTCGTTGTTTTTTTTTTCAACAAAAGTAAAAAGTAGAAGGTAATTTTCGAACTATAAGAGTCAACTTTCCCTTCCAATTGTCATCCCTGGCAATTTTTAATTGATTCAAATTTCTGCTGCAATGATGCCGAGAATTGTTTAGATTTTCTGGAAAATTTTTATCAAACAATGCCCAACAGATAAGTAAATAATTCTAACTTTATTTTTCGAATAATTTCAAATTAGAAATACGGTCGCTATTTAAATGTAGAGAATATGTCACAATACATTCTTCCACAATCTGTGATAATACATTGACTTATCCTGTATCTTTCCTTAGACAGCGCTACTGCGCTGCCTATAATTGTTGTTTTGGCTTTATGTGGCCCGCTGATATCAATACTATTTATTAATATAAATCGGCGAACCCACAAAAAAATTAATTTAATAAAAAATCATAAATAATATTCTAATAAATCACACATATTAATAGTTTAGTACCACGAATTAAATCTTACAGAGTCAAAATTCATTCAAAATTATGAGCAAATGAATAGCGCGATACCGTTGCCCCTATAATAATAATAATGATAATAATTTATTTTTGACCCACTATACAGAAAATGAAGTGGAGTAACACAAGAAAAGAGAGAAAAACAAAAAAAAAAAATAATTTTATAATAATTTATCTATAACAATTATATTTAAAAATAAACAAAATGCCCTGTGGCAACCCGGAAAAGTGGGTGGTTAAAACCCCAATTAGCAAAAATAGTATATTGAATAAGGCTGCTTTGTCTGACAAAACAATTTACAATATCTGAAGTGCCAAAAATTTGCATCATCTTTCTATTACTGTATCTGCGAGGTATATACAATTAAAACTTTCAATATCTAAAATATATAATTCTAATATCGCTAATATCCCCTGGCTGAAAAAGGATGTGAAGGCCAGCTGGGACCAAAACTGCGTGGTCACAAAATCTCGAGGACAATGTAGCCAATGCTTTTCTGTTATATCTTCCCCTGTTGGGGACAATTTTGGTGTACCCCAGTTTCAGCTTATTTTTAATATCACTCAATGCCCGGAAACGAAATAAAGTAAGCGATTTGCAAATATTGATCCCAAGCCATCGGAAAGATTCAACACTTTTTACAGAAAATACGCCGCAATCAAGCGGCATTGCTGAAGATTTTGAATTAAACACTAAATATTCGCATTTATCAGTGTTGAGGCTTAATCCGATTTCCCCATACAGCCGCGATACAAGTAGCACAGACTTCATTAATGTAAACTTTGACCTGCTAACAAGCAGAAGATCATCCGCATATGCAATATAGGAGACGTTTGACAACCCTGAAGAGTAAGAAAGCGGTATCATATTAAGAACACTCAATAAAAAGGCTTTAAAAATATGAGGTGAAAGCACACTATCCTGACGGACCCCAGATCTAACTGGGATTTTGCCAAAGGCCCGGGAACCCTGCCTCAACTGAATAAATGAATTCTGGTACCAAAACTGAAGTACACAAATAATTGAACTGTTCATACCCAAACGTGCCAGAAAAAAACATGCCTGAGAGTGACAAACAGTATCGAAAGCTTTAGATAGGTCTAACGCACAAAAGTGAAATTCCGTTTTTAAACGATGTCCTTCTTGTAACACCTTTGCAAGTATACGGTGGGCATGCTGGCATCCTATACGCGACTTAAAACCGAACTGATTTGCGTCATAATCCACCTTATCTTGAATAAATGGGAGCAGTACATATTCAAATAGTTTGCTTAAATTACATGCTACAGTGATAGGGCGGTAGGATCCACAATTGAATGGATCCTTTCGTCGCTTCAGAACAAAGGTAAAAGTACCAAACAGGAGAGAATCAGGCACTAGTGATCTACAAAGACACATCTGAAAAAGTTGTTGCAGATGGTGAATCAACTTGGGAGAATCAATTTTTAAATGTTCAACACAAATTCCATCCAAATCAACAGACTTAGATTTTAGTCTCTTAATACTTTTCACAACAGACTCAGCACTAATAGGGATAATATCTTTCTGGCGTAGTCTACGCGGAATAACTGAATCAAGCAATCTACAAAACCTGGAATGGACTGCATAATTAACTGTACTGAAAATTGTCGAGTAATGACTAACCCATGAATCACCAGGAATTAAACTGGACGAAACAGTCGGGTTTAGCTTGCTAGAATTCAACACTTCACTCCATTGCCAAGTACTTTTTGAATATTCAGTACACTTATCACGGAAGCTCCGAATTTCAGTATTTAATTAGTTTTTGTTTTTTTTTTTATATTAAATACATGAACCAAGGGGGGGCAACCAATCGACCTCAAATATGGATCCACGTTTTTCATGATTTTTCAATATTTTTAACTTAGTTACCACGTTCAATACATAGCTTCTAGCTTACGAGCGAATAAGTGACAAAGGGACAGCTCGAGCCTCGGCTTGTTTAAGGCTGGCAACGGCGTGAAACTATTACGAATTAAGTTGTGATCAAGCATTAGGCGAGAGGACACTGGTACAAAGTAAATGGTAAGGAACTGTCACAGATGAGAGTAGAGTTGCCAAAGTACAGATATATAATGTCCAGTTAGCTTTATTCCATTCATGCTTATCATAACATTTTGTGTCTCGAAGTAAAGATTCACACTGATTTGTGCCAGTAGACTACGAAACAGAGACGGTATAAGATAGGGGGAGGTGATCATAATTTCTTTCTTCGTCATGAAGCTCGACACTTAAACATATCACACCAGCCGTGCAGACACAGTGGTCTATATCAGACACACATCCACTATTATGAATGTACGAAAAATCTGCAGTCTTGGCTACTATCTGATATCCATCTGGCAACGACTGAAGCACAAGATCAGACCGAGTTAACTCTCTATTTATGTTACAATTTAGGTCTCCCACTATGATCCACTTAAAGCTATGACTTTCAATATTCCGAAGGAAATTCTTCAGAGAAGACACAATTTTTGTAAATTTATTAATTGACGAAACTGTTTTTTTATCATGAGGTAGGTAAGTATTGATAATCACTAGATCTGCAATTTGAAGGGCAATAAAATTATCGCAAGAGTGTATGCACTGGGGAGAGAAGCACGAAGGTCTATTCCTCACAAGACCTGCAAGCCCTCCGGAAGGTCTGCCCCTCGTCCGTCTGGCACTGGTTGTATAAACTACATGTTCATCACTTCTGTTTAGTGAGCTGACACTTACAGCCGGCAAAAGATGTTCCTGTAGCAGCACGATGTCAAAATCGATCATTTTCTGATTTATTGAATAATCTTTGTCTTTGGTGTTATTTATGTTCAAAGAACACCCAGAAAACGTTACTGTCCCAGCCATTTATTATTCGAGGAACGCTTAGCTATTGCACTGCGGATTAATCGGCACTCTAGACTGAATGTAACATGGCCTTCACCACATAGCGCACACTTCGGTTTGGTCAAACAGGGTGCATCTTTTGTCGATAAATGCATACCGCTGCAGCGGGAACAGCGGGGAGGGCTGGTGCAATTGGCCTTCATATGATCAGGTGATTGACACTTATAACAGCAACGGGGAGGACGGAGGTACTCAAATACTTGGAAAACTTCATATTCTACCTTAAGGCCAAGACGAAGTGCATTTTAAAGTCCTACAGCATCTTCAAAGAATACCTTAACAGTCAAGAATTGCCTGAGGAGCTTAGCGAATACAACTCCTTCACACCCAACGAACAAAATGACGTAAAAATCAAGAGGTATGTCCCTAACTATTCCAACGAGTATCCGATCTTAAAGTTTGCATCGCACTTCAGAACATTAGGGACCGCATCACAAAAGTCCTTTGCAGCAACTGGGTCAATCTGCACTAAAAGTTTATTGCCCGACAGCTTGATAGAATGAATGGCTTGGTGTCCCTTGATTTGGTCAATGGCATCACGACGTTTCACAGGATTGTTAAGCTCGGGAGAAATTCCAGAGAATACTACAATAGTAGTGGATTTGTTTACATTTGGCGTAAACGAGGAACTGGGCAAGGAGGGAAAATTCAGATCATAAGATGCCACTTTTTCGTTTATCTGCTTAAGGGCTCGGTCTAGGGAGCTAATCTTACTGACTAACCTAGAGTAAGCTACTGCGGGGATAACCGGCACTTCAGTAGGTGAGACAATAAAAAAAATTGGCAGCAGGGTATTATCAGATTCACATTGACGCAACAAGTCAAAAATATCTTTCAAATTTCTCTGCGAAGCTAGATCACCCTGCCGCTTTGGAACAGATTTTTTCGGATCTGCTAATCCCCAAAACTCCGCTTCGGCGTCTTGAATGACTTTATCATCAAAAAATTCCAGTGCATGATTAATTATCGTCACATCATCGATGCCTTCACGAAAATTTAATTGGAGAAAATTTAGAACAGGCAAATATGCATATTCCACTAATATCTTGCTCACCTTACAGCAATAACATTATATATGAACTACACAGAAAGAATGCGGACGAGATACAGCTAACATAACCTGTGGGAAGTGCGGGTACCCAAATCGCCTTTCCCCAGCAGTTTAAGAATCAATATCCGGCCGGTACCGATACGGCTCTTGTGTTTGTTCCCGCTCTATTCTGCACAGGCTGTCACTAATCAGCGAAAATATAATGAAAATTTGGCTTTTAAACTATATTATTAGCCAAATAATCCTTTTCTTTCTTTCCTTTTTTCTTTCCCTCCTTTCCTTCCTTTTCTTTCCCTTAAAATTTGAACTTTGTTGCTACCATATTAATCCAAACAAGCAATTAGTCCATATCAATAAGTTTACCTTAGATTATAATCCGTAGGAGAAATAATCCTCAAGGTCACTGAATATATTATAGCTCAAGGCACTGAATTAATACAATTTCACAGCTGGTTTTAAAGTTCACTAGATCCAAAAGATGATGTTATAACTCCGGAGACTAAACTCCGGAAATCTTTTGACTGATAAAAATTGAACTAGAACTTTCAATTTCCAATCAAATGAGCCTCCTCTGAAGTTTATACGAGCATCCCTTTCATCAGAACCATATATGGCCCCAGGACAACGCTGACAACGCCTATCCCGCGGGCTCTGGGGGATGTTTTTGTTATCTAATTTTTGAACAATTTCCAAAACACTGGCTATCAAAAAATTTGTAGTAGACAAGTTTGGTGAGAAAGAGCGTGGGGGAGGGGGGCTAGTTTAACTCTCTTGACTCTTAAAAAGTGAACTAGAACTTTCAATATCCAATCAAATGAGCCCTCTTTGAAGTTTATGCGAGCACCCCTTTCATGCGAACAATATGTGCCCCAGGGCATAACTTACAACGCCGGCCCCCGGGCCCTGGGGGGTTGTGATGACACCTGAGTTTTTGTTATCTGACTTTTGAGAAATTTTTAACTTAATATTTATCTAAAAAAAATTTATTGAATGCATTTGGGGAAAAAGGGGCGTGGGGGGCTTGTTACCCTCCAATATCTTTTGACTCGAAAAAAATTAACTAGAACTTTCGATTTCCAATCAAATGAGCCATCTCTGAATTTTTTACGAGGATCCCTTCAATAAAAACCATATACTCCCCGAGGGCACAACTTGCAACACCTGCCCTCCGGCCCTGGGGGGCTTTGTTGACCCCTGAGTTTTCGTAATATGGTCTTTGAACTATTTAAAAAAAAAGCTATATCTTAGTTCTTATCAGATGGGTTTCTGGAAAAGAGGGCGTAGAGGGGAGGGGGGCTAAATGCTCTTCAATCTCGTTTGAATCTTAAAGAGGGAACTAGAACTTTCAATTTCCAAACAAATGAGATCCCTCTGAGGTTAATAAGAGCATCCCTTCCATAAGACCCATATATGCCCCCAGGGCATAACTTATAACGCCTGCCCCCGAGCCCTAGGGGGTTGTTTCGACACCGGAATTTTTGTTACATGATCTTTGAACTATTTTTGACAAAATAGCTATCTTAAAATTTTTATTGGATGCATTTGGGAATAAAGGGTTTGGGGGTGGGGAAGCTGGTTACCCTCCAATATCTTTTGACGCTTAAAAAGTCAACTAAAACTTTCAATTTTCAATCAAATGAGCCCTCTCTGAAGTTTTTACGAGCATTCCTTCCATAAGAACCATATATGCCCCCCAGGGCATAACGTATAACCTTTGCCCCCGAATACTCTGGGGGGAGTGTCCAGCTCCAATAGAAAATTTACGTAACTTTTGACTGCTGGGAGCCAATCGGAAATATCAACATTTTTATTGAACGTGTCTGGGGAAATAGTGTGCGTGGGAGGTCTGTAAGTTGCCTTTAAATCACTTTTGACCATTAAAAAGGGAACTAACCAATTAAATTTCAAATCGAATGGGACCTTTCTGAAGTTTCTACGACAACGTTGTCTATACAAAACCTTATATTCCCCCGGGGCATAACTTATAACCCTTGCCCTGAGGGCTGCAGGGGAGTTGTCATCCTCAAAGACCTAATTTCCAGAACTTAAAACTATGTTTAATTAAATGGCTGTCTCAAAATTTGGATTGGATGTGTTTGGGGAAATGGTGGGCGTGAGAGGGGGGTTAATTGTCCTCAAATCACATTTGACTAATAAAAAGCGCCGTAGCCCTTTGAATTTCCAATCGAATGAGCCTTTTTTGAAGTTTCTACAACACCGCCTTCTATAAAAAAAACCTTATATCCCCACAGGGTATAATTTAAAACCCTTGCCTTGAGGGTTGTGGGGGAATATCCTCTCAAAAAAATATTTTCCATCGAAAAATCAACTCCGCTTAACAAAATGGCTATCTCAAAATTTGAGTGGTTGGGTGGGGGGGACCGTCGGTCGTGGGTAGGGGGGGGGCTAGTTGTCCTCCAATCACTTTCGACTTGTAAAAAGGGCACTAACCCTTTGAATTTCCAATCGAATGAGCCTCTTTTGATTTTTCTATGACAACGCCTTCTATAAAAATTTTATATGCCCCCAGGGTATAACTTAAAACCCTTGCTCTAAGGGTTGTGGGGGAGTGTCCTCCTCAAAAACATATTTTCTATTTGGAAATCAACTACGCTGAACAAAATGGCTATCTCAAAATTTTAATTGGATGTGTTTGGGGGAATGATGGGCGTGGGGGGGGTTGCTTGTTGCCCTCCACTCACCTTTGACTATTACACAGGGCACTATCCCTTTGAATTTGCAATCGAATGAGCTTTTTTTAAAGTTTGTACTACAACGCCTTCTATAAAAACCTTATATACCCCCAGGGCATAACTTAAAACCCTTGCTCTGAGGGTTGTGGGGGATTGTCCTCCTCAAAAACTTATTCTCTATGTGGAAATCAACTAGGCTGAACAAATTGGCTATCTCAAAATTTATATTGAATGTGTTTGGGGAAATGATGGGCATGGTAGGGGGGGCTAGGTTCCCTCCAAACATTTTTGACTATTAAACAGGGCACTAGCCCTTTGAATTTATAATCGAATGAGCCTTTTTTGAAGTTTCTATGACAACGCCTTCTATAAAAACCTTATATGCGCCGAGGGCGTAACTTAAAACCCTTGCCCTGAGGGTTATGAGGGAGTGTGCTTCTCAAAAACATTTTCTTTCTGGAAATCAACTATGCTGAACAAAATGGCTATCTCAAAATTTTGATTGGATGTGTTTGGGGAAATGATGGGCATGGGGGGCTAGTTGCTCTCCAATCGAATGAGCCTCTTTTGATTTTTCTACGACAACGTCTTCTATAAAAACTTATATGCCCCCAGGGCATAACTTAAAACCCTTGCCCTGAGGGTTGTGGGGGAGTGTCCTCCTCAAAATATATTTTCTATCTGGAAATAAACTACCCTGAACAAAATGACTATCTCAAAATTTTGATTGGATGTGTTTGGGGGAATGATGGGCTTGGGGGGGGGGGCTACTTACCCTCCAATCATTTTCGACTATTAAAAAGGGCACTAGAACTCTCAATTTCCAATCGAATGAGCCCCCTTTGAAGTTTCTACGACGACCCCTTCCATATGAAGTGCCTCTGTGAAAAAAAAATAAAAATAATAATAAAACATTGGAGCCGTATGGCCTTTACTATAGGCAACGCCACAGCGTTGCCCCTGAAATGTGTTTTCAGCTCATTTCCCAATTTGCTTCTACATATAAAGTTTGCAGGATTCTATGACAAAAGGTTTCAATGTTTAACAATGTTCCTATTTGGCTAAAATTCCTGCTTAATTTACTGCAACTGCTTTTCCAAGACATGCTGCCCAAGAGAAGGGCAGTATTATTGCAACACCATTAATTGTCTTTCAAAGAAATTTGAGGCGAAAATACACAACATATCAGCTAAAAAAATTAGAGGAAAAATAAAGGAGAGGGGTGGAAGATCGAATCATATCAAGGAGGCACACTTGTGCCTCTTTAAAGAGGCGACCCACCATAATGTTAAACGATTTCCGGTCCTAGATGTCGCAGAGAGACCTGCGGTAATTGCATTTTGTAGCCCAAGATCAAACTAAGAAACTTGCAAAATTTCATCCTCCTCCGACTTTATCTTCATGGGGTAAACTTGACCGGAAGTTTCGACCCTCCCACCACAGCCCCTCTTTAACGTTATCCGATTGGGCTGAAATTTAGAGGTTAAGCTTTCCTAGGGCCCGGAAGCTTATCCTCGAAATTTCAGCTCAATCCGATCACTCCTTCCCTGTTTTCAAAAAACCAAATATAGCCACTTAAAATTCATCATCATTTCTTTTTTTTTCTTATCCACGCCTACAGGCCACAGTTGGCAACTGATCCGGGTGAATGAGGACTCATTCGAAGTAGAATTCGACCTGTTAGGGCCTTTTGATATTTTCAGACCGCAACAAATATCCTCCGAATGTACATTTACGAAAACCCTTGTTTTATTTTAAGAGTCCATGTTAATTTTGCCAACAACCACCCCCCTTTAACGGTGTCTGATCGGGCTGAAATTTATAGAATAAGCTCTTCTGGGGCCTGAAAACTTATCCTCGAAATTTCAGCTCAATTTGATTACTTCTTCCCTGTTTTCCGAAAACCAAATATCAAGTTTTGTGAAAATTTGCTTGCGTCGAAAATAGATTCTATTTACTAAAAAACAGTTACAATTGTGTCTCTTTAGTCCACGGCTGATACTCCAGACTGTCAGGCGGAAAACCCGGGTTCGATTCACCGTCAGAGCAAATTTTTTATATACTGAATTTAAAGTTTAAAAAAGAAACTCAGCTTCTTTTTTAAATTATTTGAAAAAAATTACGTTTTCTAAAGAGTTTAAGAGGCTGAGTTACAAGGTCGACCCTTAAACCGCACAGGGATTAGGATGCACAGTTGGGGGGCTGTTAAAGAGGCTGAGTCACAAGTTCGAACCTTAAAACGTAGAGGGATTACGAGGCACCATGTACGACGTGATTTGAGTATTCAAGAATTAAAAGCCTTAACACAAGAACGTTCAAGAGCGGGGGGTTGTGGGGCGGCAGCCCCCCAACTTTAACTCCTGACACGATCAGCTAACAGTTAGTCAAGCAATAATAAGTAATAAACTGTACAAAAACGTGCAGAAATTATTTGAAAAAACTACGTTTTCTAAAGAGTTAAAGAGGCTGAGTTACAAGGTCGAACCTTAAGACGTACAGGGATTAGGAGGCACAGTTGGGGCTGCCGCCCCCAAACCCTCGCTTTCGCAGCCTTTAAATAAAAAAGTTCTTTAAACTGAAAGTAAGGAGCGACATTAAATCTTAAAACGAACAGAAATTATTCCGTATATGAAAGAGGCTGTGCCCTCCTCAACGCCTCGCTCTTTACGCTAAAGTTTGACTCTGTCTCACAACTTTATTTTTTAAAACAATAAAAAACTTTAGCGTAAAGAGCGAGGCGTTGAGGAGGGCACAGCCTCTTTCATATACTGAATAATTTCTGTTCGTTTTAAGATTTAATGTCGCTCCTTACTTTCAGTTTAAAGAACTTTTTTTTTTATTTAAAGGCTGCGAAAGGGGGGGGGTTTGGGGGGCGGCAGTCCCCCAACTGTGCCTCCTAATCCCTGTACGTTTTAAGGTTCGACCTTGTAACTCAGCCTCTTTAACTCTTTAGAAAACGTAGTTTTTTTCAAATAATGGAAATAGAGATCGAATCATAGGAGGAAATAGGGGATTCAAAGATAGGAGAAAATGTAAACTGACAAAGTAGCAGTAACTTGATTACATTATTGCCTTAAACCGCATCTTGTGAGTGATTAAAAATTTTGCCATCCTGTGGACCTGCTTGATGTTGATGAGGGCACAAAAGTTGGAACTATTATCTTGTCAAAGTGACTAGTTTGACTTGTAGGATTATTTTACATTCAAGTGGAT
This sequence comes from Artemia sp. Qi Xiang Cuo, assembly GCF_049724085.1. Classification (NCBI taxonomy): domain Eukaryota; kingdom Metazoa; phylum Arthropoda; class Branchiopoda; order Anostraca; family Artemiidae; genus Artemia; species Artemia sp. Qi Xiang Cuo. The sequence continues at coordinate 52,501,561 of NC_142801.1, read as the reverse complement.
GACTCAAGAGCTTCCTAGTTGAATTTCAATGGCTTGAGAAACCATCCCTTGTCTAATGTCTTTTTGAAAACTTTTACAGATTTAAAACATGAACATTATATCAGACCTCAATATTCTTTTCCATCTTTGGATGGGGGGGGGAGGGTATTAATTCTTGTCTTTAAGAATTTCTGGTATCCTCACTGCTAGTTAAGCCATTCCAGTTGTTTTACACCAAAAAAAGTTAAAGGAATTAGTTTTTTTTGTTTCTAAACTCTTGAGCTGTTGGTTTGTTCTGTTAAAGTCTGGTTCATTTGTTTTTTCTTTTGCAAGTTTAATTTTTGTTTTTTAAGATATTTGAAATTGATTCTGATATTTTGGTTCTCTTTCATAGAAATGGATGTGGCAAGTTTGAAAGTCACTGAGCTGAAAAAGGAGCTCAAACTGCGTGGCCTTTCTACTGATGGTAACAAAGCAGAACTTGTGGAAAGACTGCAAGATGCCTTAATCTCAGGGGATAAAGATGACTCGAATGAAGACTTGTTGAATGAAGCAGACAAACTTCTTGGAGATGAGGATAAACATCAAGATTTTTCAAAGGAACACGAAGATCCACCAAAAGCGTTTAAATTAAACAGAAATATAAATCCTGCTACCTTAATAGATATTCAAAGTACTGAAAAATCACTGGCAGTTAAAGAAGTAGTTGAACTCTTGCCAAAAAATGGAGGAGATAAAAAACCTGCTGAGAAATTGGAAGTCTTGGACCAAAAATCTCAAAGAGCAATGAGGTTTGGCTTGTCCAGTTGCAATGATGAAATATTAAGAAAAAGAACAGAAAAATTTGGAACTTTGACAGAAGATAATGAGTCACAATTTCAAAAGCTTCAAAAGAGAGCAGAAAGATTTGGTCTTGCTAATGAATCAGACCTAAAGAGAGCAAAGGTAGAAGAAAGCAAATCTGACATAGAAGAGAAAAAGAAACAAAGAGCACTAAGATTTGGCCTCACCAACGCTCCAGAAGACTTAGAGAAGAAACAGCAGCATGCAAAGCGTTTTGGTTTGAGTCAAAGTATAAGCGATTCTGACTTAGATAAAAAGAAACAAATGAGGGCTGAAAGATTTAGAGTTTAATTTTGCTGTACCTAAATAATTATCAGCCACTTTCTATGATTCATTTCTTAACTAAAAGAGTTTTTGGAACAGATGTTTGTTTTATTTTTAAGCTAGTTTTAGTTTTGCCAGAATTTTTTGTTCAACTAGACAATGTCTCCATTGCTAAGGAGATTCTATCTAATTGCTCAAGACTCTTTCTTTGTGGGGCTTAGGAAACTTTTTATGCTGCATACAGGATAAATGTTAAGTGAGGTAATGTAGCTAATATATCGAATAATAGCCATTTTGTAACTTTGTCACTTAAAACTGATTTATTCGTCTCTACTGTACTTTTACTTTAATATATAATTTTTAACCCAATACATGATTTCTATGCCTGATGCCTGGAAGTTTTCTTTTAAAATCAGGCATGCTAACCTACGGAAAGGTAGAAAAGGCATGTATGTTTTGCAATTTTTTCAGGAAGATACAAAAAAGACATAATTTTCCAAAGATCTAGGGGGGGGGGAGATTTGATTTTTTAAGAATGTTTTGATAAAATGCCAAAAAAGGTATTTTTCAATATCTAGGGGGGAAATTCTCTGCTCTACCCCCCTCCCCGTATTTTTGTGCCCATGTTTAGAGTATGTCAAAGTTGGTTTACCATGGCTGCATCCGGTTTGGCTTGTGCTTTATGGGGCTCAGTGAGGGCTATTCTCCATTGACAAATCTAATGGATGTATTATTAAACCACTGTTCTATTCTGGGCTAGATGTAGATGTCAATGGAGATTGAATTTACTATAATGAGACAAGTTACTTGCTTTGTGCAACAGAATTAGCCTAAAACTTATAAGGAAGAAGATGACAGTTTAATTTGTATGCTTTGGGATTGGATAATTTCAATGGAAAAGGTACTTTAAAACAAGCACAATGGAATCATTATTATTTATAATTTTGCTTGTTTCCAATAAATTTTTTGGTGTGAGTAACCTTGTTAAGTTTGCTTTCCTAATTTAATTTGCGCAACATTTCATTTCGACATGTAATTTCGCAATCATTGCGTGCACATATCGTATGTGGCGTTTTAGGGAAACTTTAATTATTGTTTCTTCCATGTGCAATTCCCGTCGCATCAAAAAGTGTAACTGAAAATATTCCCTGAGTTATGTATGCTTAAAAGGAAATAGCCAAGAGAAATAGCACATATTTAATTTAAATCTAAAAAATACATGTACGTGTTGAGCTCCATGCAAATTGTCTACTTTTTTTTATTAGCCTTTAAGTGATGTTTTCCTCGAATTATTTATATTTATGACCAAACGAAGAGCCTTATTATTAATTTTTTGCATCTCCTTAAAATTAATATTTTCCTAGACATGTGAAGTCTAGCAATAGAATAAGAATTCTTTGAATTAGTTCAACGAATGCATGTCTAACTTTGATATTGCAAAAAAAAAGAGTTGATCCTAATTTTGTTGAATCACTTTTGCTCAAGAGAACAAATGAAAACGAAGAATTTGGAAGTGATTGAAGAATGAAACAAAATTAGGTCTTGTTTAACAAACAAAATAGTAGTCTCCCTCAAACGTCGAATAATTTCTGCTCGCCCTGAAGTTTTAATCTCGCACTTTATTTCCGATGTATCGGAAGAATAAAAGCAAAAATATTAGTACATATTCAGTGTAAGGTATTTTTTTAATTATAGACACTTGACTAAGTTGAAGTTGCTTTGGAAGTAGTAATAACCTTTTAAAGTAAGACAGAGGCATTTAGATAGTCAGTATACGCTCTTAAAACGGCTAGCAAAAACAAGGCTATTTAATCATGCAATAAGCCATACAATGTCACAATACTGCCCTCCTTAGACAAAGGTGCATATCTCTGTCTTTTCTTTCTTTTTGCCTTTCCCATCTTTTCATTATACCTCGCTTAAAAAAGATGAGAAACTCCAAACAAATAAGATATTTTTTGTGTGGTTGCTGGAATTAGCTTACGTTAAAGTTTCTTTAGAGTGCGCAATTTAAGCTTCGTTGGGGGATCAAATAAATCTACGGTGATACAACCACGAAAACTGTTGCAGCAACCTTTGGTCTGGCGTCAGCGATAAAAGGGTCGCGGAAGCAATACTTGCCATCGATTGAACACCCTAGTTGTCAATCCCTCAAAAATTTGAACATGATATATCTCCAGAAAAAAAAACTCCTTCAAAGAAACAAGTCATGCATTTATTCTTAAGACTAGTTCGATTCTATATTTCCTGAAACCTATCAAAAATGTTAGTTTCAAAATGAAACATATAAAAAGCTAATGCTTTATTATTTTACCCTAAGACAATAATATTTTACCCATATACATAAGACAATTCTTGTTGCTGTATCGAAAATTGCAGGATTTACAAGCTTAGGCTACAATACTTTTCCTTGAAATATAAAACCTGTTAATTGCTTAGAATGTATTTGACGGTAAAAACAACTTAAATTTATATCTATCACCTTGCCACATAAGCATTTTAGCAATAATTCCCAAACTTTGTCACTGCGTTGCATTACTGTTTCAATTGTTGTATAGCCATCTGCACAGAGGCAAATTTTTCTACACTAAAATGTATCAGAAGTGAAAAAAGGTACGAAAATTACTACAAGTCTGTAAACCCTTGTTTCCTAAGAGGAAAAAAATTCAAGATTCTTGCTCGCAAGTCACTTTGTGATAGAGGAGAAATCCCAAAACGATGAAATTTAAAGCCTACTAGTGCTTTGGCTTTAAACTTCAATGGTTTAAAACGCCCACCTTTTCACACACAAAAAACTAAATGGGAGGGTCCACGGGCCTGGAAAACAGGGCATCTTGTCCCATCCCCCTGTGTGCCTCCCATTCTCAGTGTTTGGAAAAATGTAGGTATATTGAACCAGAATCGTACAAGAATTTGAAGTTATGATTGAAGAGCCAAAGTGGATAATCGGCACATTCCTCCCCTATCTTACGATCATCCTACTGCTCTTTAGCAGAAAGGTAGGAGTTTTGCGCATTACTTGAAGTGGAATTTGGCAAGGATCTTCAGCCCGTATGACCTGAGTACTAAGGCAGGCCTTTGATCTCTCTACTCATGTCTCTCATCATAAGCTTTTAGTAAAATGTTAGGCATGCTGAATAATCACTAAACCCAAATTATGCAATGATTTTTAGTTAATACCATGAAAAAAGTACTTCAGCGAATGTGGTTGGCTTTTATGTTAACTTTCCAACTAATGAGCAACGCTTAGTTTTTTTTTTCCAACCAATCAGGTCTTCACTCGTTTTCACCAGTCATCATACATTGGTTTTTCTCGTATTATCATATCATAGAAGCTGTCAGCCTCTAAATTTACAAAATAGTGTATCTTGACTTACTTGACTTAAGTCCCATCCGTCCTTGAAGGTCGTCTTGGGGCCTCTTTCTTCGTAACGGCGTGGATGTGCCTTTTGTATGCTTCACGGTCTTCTGCTAGGCGAAGAAGGTCCGAGAGGCGGTGAGGTGCACAGTTTTCCTTCCACCTTTTTGGGGGACGACCACGAGGACGAGAACCGTGAATTTGGCCTTCGAAGGTGATTTTCGGGAGACGGGACCGACTCATCCGTTGTACGTGACCGAACCATCGAAGTTGCTGGAGCTGGATCTTCATGAGAATTGTTTGTTGTACTTTAAGGCGCTTGAGAAGTTCGACATTTGAGATTCTATCAAGGTAAGTGATCCCGCCGATGCAGCGGAGGCACTTAGTTTCAAATGCTGCAAGTCGGTGGTTGTCATTTACCTTCAGTGTCCATGTTTCACATGAGTAGATTGCGATGGGGATGATCAGGGTATCAAAAAGTCGTGTCTTAGGCCGCATAGACACATCCTTGCTTCGCCATATGGGCATAAGGGCCTTGAAACTGGAACTCGCGAGGACGAGACGTCTTTTAATGTCTTTTGATAGACTTGTCGCTAGTGATCAGACTACCGAGGCAAGGGAACTCGTCAGCCCACTGGATACTCTCTCCATTAATTTTCAGGTCTGGCTTAACTGTATCCTGTGGCTTTCGTGAGCAGCACATAGCCTTCGTTTTTGATACATTTATGATCATTCCAAAAGAACTAGTGGCTTCGAAGACGTCGTTAGCAACGGCTTGTAGATCCTCGGGTGTTTCAGCCATTTCGTCGATATCGTCGGCGTAGGCTAGCTTATCTATCTGAACACCCCCTATATATGCGCCACAAGTTGTCTCCACCAGGGATAAGACTGCTGTGAGGAAAAGGTTGAACAGCTCTGGAGACAAAAGGCATCCTTGAAGGACACCTGCGGAAGTCTGGAAACTGTCAGTGAGACCTTCACTAGTCATGACGCGACTCCCAAATTTTAAGTACATATCCTTGATAAGATCTACTAGGTTTCGTGGGATTTCGTAATGGAGGAGGATATGCCATATGCCATTTCTCCAAATAAGGTCAAATGCTTGCCTAAAGTCGATGAAGAGCTGATACAGACCGCGACCGAATTCCAGATATTTCTCTAAAATTTGGCGAACAGTGAAAATTTGATCAACGGTCGATCTCCCAGGGTGAAACCCGGCTTGGTATTCTTGGATGACTAAGGATGACACGGCTCTGATCCGTTGGAGTATAATTCGGGTGAAGATCTTGGCAGTTTGACTTGTTAGGCTAATTGGACGGTAATTATCACATACTTCCTTTGACCCCTTCTTGTGTAGTGGAACAACTGTGGCTTTGCACCAAGAAGTTGGGAAATGACTCTTTTGCCAGGCACCGGATACAATCTTGTGGAAAAGATCTATAAGTGGTTCACACCGGACTTTCAGCAGTTCTGCCTGTATCCCGTCCGGGCCAGGGGCCTTGTTAGTCTTCAGCGCTTGGATGGCATCCTCACCCTCAGAACGGAGATGAGGTGGGCTAGGGTCTGAGACAGTAACGGGAAAGAGGTCCAGAACAGCAGGGTTCGAAAAGATATCAGGATTAAGCTTTTCTTTGAAATGATCCATCCATATCGATCGGATACCTTCTGTGCTTTGTATCTGAGAGCCATTTTTATCTAGCAGTGCACAAGAACTGAGGCTTTTCTTGCTTTTTAGCTCACGAACTCTCTTATACATGAAGTATGAATCTCCTCTGTTAAAATCAGTCTCACACTGTTCACATTTGTCTTTAATGTAGGTGCGATGGACTCTACGGGTGGCTTTTTCTACAGCACGCTTCAACTGCTTATATCTGTCCCTGCTCTCTCTGTCTGACCTGTTATTGTGTTTTCGTTTCTCAGCACATAATAAAATTATTTCGTTCGTTATCCAAGGCTTTTTATCACCCTTTTTGGTTCCTAGGGCGGACATCGCTACTTTGCTGATGATCTTAAAGAGTCTGTGACCAGTTTATCGATATCCTCTTTAGATAGAGTTACAGGAATATTAGAAAGAAGGTCCGATATTTGAGTAGACAGTTCATCGATGTAGGTTTGGCGAGTTTGAGAAGATGTGTGTTGAAACGAGCGGGTCTATTATTCAGCTTTGCGGAAGATTTCAGGCGTATTCTTAGTGCAGACATGACCAGGGAATGGTCGCTGTCGAAATCGCTACCTGCGAGGGTGACAGTATCTAGCACAGATGATTTCCACCGCCTAGAGACGAGCACGTAATCAATAAGATTACGGGTTTTTCCATCCGGCGAAGTCCATGTCGCGTTACGACGTTCTCTATGTTTGAAGAGAGTATTGGTATTGGCTAGATCACTGTCTCTACAAAATTCAATGAGGCGTTCGCCCCTCTTGTTAAGTCATCCAAGGCCAAATTTACCCATAACATCTTCATTTCGAGCAAAATCATTACCAACAATAGCATTGAAGTCGGCAATGACAACAATAAGGTATTTTTTAGGAACTGCGTCAATTAGGCTTTGCAGTTGAAAGTAGAAACTGTCAGACTCTTCATCTGGTTTGCTGCAGTCAGGAGTTTAGACTTGTATGATCATGATGTTGATCGGTGATCCTTTCATTCGTATCATAATCAACCGTTCTGACACAGGCGTTACGGAAATCAGGGATCTTCGTGCCTAAGTCGACATCAAAAAGCCAACACCTTGGCGATGGACGCCATCGGTTCTCCCAGACACTATCAGACTAGTGTTGCCGATCCTTTCTTCGCCGGTGCTAGGGAGATGTGTTTCTGAAAGTCCCACAATATCCCATTTATATCGGTTTAGTTCATTTAAGACAGGATCTATTTTGCCTTGTTTAGCAAGCGTCCTAACGTTCAAGCGTCATAACCAACAGATAAAATCAATTTAGGAGAAAGCATAGCCTCCGGGTTTGGAGTTGTCAACATTGTTAAAGGGAGATTCTGGGTCGTCAGTTCGTCGGTTGCCCCGGACGCGGTAGTATTGGTTCTCGTTCTTGATCGTTTGTACTTCATATTTTATAGGAAAGAAGGTTTCTTGGCTAATTTCAGGACGGCGGTAAGCCACTCCTCTCCCAACCTAGTAGGTGCTGGGTACATCTACTACCTATAATTCACCCTTCCGGTGTCCCGCATCACATGCCAGTTTCCCATTGCTGAGAGAAGGTTTGTGACGGGCGGGACGTATCCATACGCCGATGGGCCCTGCCCAGTGCACATCAGAGGGTCCTTCCACTTCCTCCGCCTGAACTTATGGCCCCCAGACGGGGATGCTCCAGCTATATTTCAAGACCCTCAGAGACCGGGTCCTCTCTTGGTCCGCACCTCCCTACCAAGAGGTGCCCTGCATATCTACAGGACGTTCCCCTATCCGCCACCTGGGGACGTGCTGAGTGGCCTGGGAGATGCCGAAATAGTGAATCTATTGAACGAATTTTGTAAAAGAAAAAAAATATTGATGGATTCATCAGCTCTTCAAGGAATTAATTAAAAAACCTTTTTCCACAAAATAAGTTTTTCAAAGAAAAGCAAAGAACTCCATTAAAAAAAAAATGAGCAAAAATAAAATCAAATAATCTACTAAGCGTGAAACTACCACAAATAAGCATCGATAAATAAATGAAACCAAAACGAACAGAAATTACAATAAATAACCGGGTCAAACTCAAAACGAGCAGAAATTAACATAAGTGGCCTCAAAACCCCTATGCCTTCCCAAGGCCAGAACATAATTTACAATTTACTGAAAAAAAATACAAATTAATTTGCATTGTCAGTTTAGTATAAATATAATGGCATTTAGTAATCATAATGTTAACGCTATATAATTTGTCAGATCTATAAAAGTAAAAACATTTATATTTGTTCGTCATAGTATATTTTTTGTTATGTTCTTGGGAACCCATAGGGGTTTTGAGCCAAACTCATGTTAATTTCTGCTCATCTTCAGTTTGACTTGGTTATTTATTGTAATTACGGTTCATTCTGGGTTTCATTTATTTACCGATGCTGATTTTTGGTAGTTTCACGCTTGTTAGATTATTTTATTTTATTTTTGCTAAGTTTTTATTTAATGGAGCTTTTTAATTTTCTTTGAAAAATTTATTTTGTGGAAAAAGTTTTTTTTAATTAATCCTATATAAAAAAGGAGGGCATGCGCTTGAATCACAGAAATACCAAGGGGTGTGTCGCTTGACGAATCATGCGCTTGAAATCCCATGGTATTTTTCCTATGGTTGCCGTGACGTCAGAGGGCTCTACTTGAAATTTGGGGTGGGCTCTGCTTGAAGTGCCTGTGACGATACTATTTTTGCTGATGACTGCACACTCTGAATTTTGGGAAATTGCGAATCAGAGCTTCGATTAAATTTGAAAAGTTTGTTTGACAGAGTAATGTTATAGCTTCATGCTAATTATCCTACCCAAAATTTTTCGAAGTCCAGTTTTTTTATTTTTTCGAGTGTTTCTCAGGTTTACCAGTAGTAAGCACCCAATTACCGCGGCCAGTGATTGCGTAATATGCCTTACCAAGGAGCAGTGACCTATTACAATGAACTCTACATGCGTTGGCAGATAGGTTTTCTAATGTGACATTCATTTTTTGTGTGTCAATCGCTTAGAGAAAGCTGGTGCTCACTCCATATGGTAACTTGATTAGTCGGTTGCTTAAAAAACTTGGCTAGCTATAATGAACTCAATTAAAAAACCCTAAATAATGTCCGTACACTGCATTCCAATGTTCATTATGTTTTATGACATTGTTTATAGTACACTATATATTATTAACTTTGAAAACAATGGATTCGTCAATTTTCAATGTGAGTACACTTTTCATTCTTTTATTTCCCAAAAAAAAAAAGAAGAAAAACGTTTTACTAGTAAATTCAAATTTCAGATGGACTTAGCCCCCCTCCCCTCCAACAATACAAAATCTTAAGAATATGACGAGTATATTCGATAGAAACGGCAAAGCACGCTTTTTTCTATTATGTAAATAAAATCTCTCCTCCATAGGTATGTTTACAAGTTTTAATTGTTTTGAAAAACAGTTCTTTATCATTCAGAAACAAGCTTTTACCAAACATGTTGTTTTTTTCAGGTTTGAATGAAAAGCCTACGTGTTACAAAGAGAGTGAGAGTTTTGGGAGTGTAATTTCACAGGCTCTTGCTATAAACGGGGTTTGTCTAATTCCGATGTCTTGACGGATGACTTTGGGAAAAAATTAGCGTGGGAGGGGGCCTAGTTGCCCTCCATTTTTTTTTTTGGTCACTTAAAAAGGACACTAGAGCTTTTATTTTCCCTTCGACTGAGCCCCCCGGGATATTCTAGGACCGTGGGGCCGATACCATCACCCCAGGGAAAAAAAAAAAAGTAGGCCTAAATATACAACTGTGATCTTTCTTCTGGCAAAAAATACAAAATTCCACAGTTTTTCAGATAGGAGTTTTAAACTTCTATAGTAGGGCTCTCTGATTGTGTGATTTTCATCAACCTTCGCTGAGTTTAAAGTGTTCGTTCCCCTTTTTCGACAACAAGGCGAATTTTCAGCCAGCACAAAGTGGTTGCTCGAAATGACGAATCTGTAATAAACAGAGATAATTGAAATCATCATCAGACAGACTCACCCTTAACTCTAATGTTTTTTATTGTTTAAAAAAAATAAAGTTGTCAGAAAGGATTAAACTTCATCGTAAATAGTAAGGCGTTGAGGAGGGGACAGCCTCTGTCATATAGGGCATAATTTAAGTTCGTTTTAATGTCGCTCCTTACTTTCAGTTTTAAAAACTTGTTTTTTTTTATTTAATTTCTGATCGTTTTTTAGTTAATGCACCTTTTATTTGCATAAAAATTTTTACTTTTTTTTGCTAAATGGATGTCTTTACAAATTAACTTACGTAACTAACTTCTATATTCGTATATTTTTCTTGTGGAAAAAAATACAAAGTTGCAGATTTTTGCAGATATGAGCTTGAAACCAATGTAATAGGGTTTTCTGATACGCTGAATCTGACGGTGTGATTTTTATTAAAATTCATTCACTTGTAGGGGATGTTTCCCCCCTCTTTAAAAAAAAATTGGGTAAAATTTCTCAGGCTCGTAGCCTTTGATGTGTAATACTAAACTTAATAAAATTTATATATTTAGAATCAGTATTATAAACACATTGTTTTGATACATTTATTGACATCAAAATTTGGTTTTTAAAAGTTTGGATTACTATTGAGCCGTATCGCTTGTTTTTTTTTTATTACGTATATGTTATTACGTATATGAGGGGGAGGGGAAAGGGTCCCCCCCTTAGTCAATACCACACTCTTTACGTTAAAAGTTAAAAAAAAAAATTTGATTCACAAACCCCTGAATCACAAACGCCGTGTAATTAAAAGAGCGAAATCTTTTGAGAACACAAACAATAAAATTGTGGTCTTCAAAGTGAATTATTGACTTGGCGGAGAACCCCCTCATATATGTTATAGTTTCCCTTGGTTTATATTTAGCAGTAAGAAGAAGGAAGGTAAAGAAATTAATAATAGGAGCACCTTTAACCCATTATATGCATCACGCGTTAATGATAATAAAAATTTTTTCATGTAATCAAGAGGAGGAGGGTACAATTTGACCTCTTAAGTATATATATAACAAAATGGAAATAGAAGATTGTTTTTTTTTCATGCTAAAATTGTCCTTTTTTTTTAAAGGAAGATGATAATTGCAAAAAACACCCAGTTTTGAATAAAACCAGTTTGTGCGAAGCGACATAAATGCAAGCCGCAAGGCCATAAATTATCAAAGATACCGGTATAATTACACATGACCCAAACCAACCAACAACCCCCCAGCTTATACTGCCAGGGTCCTATTATGCTAGTATCAGCTCTACGCAAGCTGGAAGAAAATTGAAAAGAGAATGGGCTGCTTCTCATAATGCCTCGGCCCAGCTTACTCAAGGTCGCGATGTTGACCCCCCTCATGTTTTGCCAGGGAATTCAGAGGTAGAAGCCCAGTCAGAATTTGTAAGTATATACATAATTTTCTCTTTCAATATGTTCCAAAATATGGTAAATTTTCTCAGGCGCATAGCTCTTGATGATTAGAACTTAAATTTGCTTCCAAACCATCCTATAATTATTCTATTTCATTTTATTTCGTTATCCAACTTAGCAATATATAGTAAGATGCTAATATCAACGACATAGCTTATTATACATTTCTAAAAAAAACCTTACCTTGTAATACCTAAGCCAGACGTTTTCCAATGCAATAATCCAATAATCCCTTAGACAAACTGGCTGTATGAAAACATAAAATTCGCTATTTCACAGTTGACAACCATTCTTAAACTGGGATATGTTTTTGCAATAAGCTATTGCGCATATCCGCTTATCAAAATCTCCCATCGCTACAACTGAATTTTAATCCGCTCGATAGGTATTATTTGAATTTTAAGTGGGGCTCTTGTAACAGGATGTCTATCTCCAATAAGATATATATTAACATAGAAAGAAGTTTTTTTAAATAGTCTCCAATTATGTCTTCAAAATGATTTCAAGAAACATCACTTGGGGCGAACCCATTTTAAGCAATTATTTCGTTGAAACAGTTAGGGACATTTTAAAAGATGTTTTCGAGAAAGAATTTGAGGCTGTTCTATTTGAACAGTGTTGTGAAGTCCGATATCCCAACTCGAAAGGGCATCGATCCTCCTACCTCGAAGGAAGCTCCCGGTTCCCAAGCGTCCTCCCAGGGGGGGGGGGCTCTAAAAAGGACCATCCAGCATTTTAATTGCACTTTAATTGTTGATATGGATGGAGAAAAAAAACGTTCTTCTCTCTTACAATGATTTATTTAGTCCATGTCAAGTATGTCCACAACTTCAAACAAATCAGTTGCCAAATGACATAAAAAAATTCTGATAGATGAGAGAGTTTCATCATCAGCTAACACATGGAGTTCATGTCCATTACCCGAAGCTGAAGAGCAGGTTTTCATACATCACACTGTGTCACATGAACGATGGTTAACTTTCACTGAGAGTTTTATAGAAGAGGGTCAAGCGCTGGAGTTAGACCAATATTTTGTAGTTTTGTGTTAAAAATTTTTGGAATAAAACCACTAGTTTTTTTATCATTCCCTTGTTCTAACTTACCCTCTAAGAGTCAAACTTCATTCTGCTGACAAAAACGATATGTATTTTTTTTAACAAGTTCACGCGTCATAACGAAAGACAGATGGGAGGGTAACTTTTTTTTTCTTCTTCTTTTAACGATTCAGGTTGGCGAATAATGACTATGAAAAAATGACATTGCTCTTTAACTATATAGACACTATAGTTATCATACATAAGAAATTAAACTTTTTTTTCTACATATTAATGATGTTACACCACCATGGATACCGTTGTGCTATAAGGCAAGGGTATTAACAGTGGCAATTTTTTCACAACCAACAGAGTTCAGTGATGAAGCTACACTAGCTCTAGAGAATATGAAGCGGCATAGGGGGTTTCTTAATGATGATTTGGGGAAATGGCTAGCCTAGACGACTTAAGCTGTGATATTGACATGCTTGAGGATCCGGAGTGGACAGATAGTCTTATTCGTGAGCATATAAGTGATGTTACTAGTGCATCTGAACCAGGTCCTCATAAAGAAAGTCCATCAAAGGACAAGACAGGCTGGGTCGACCAATTATCCTTAAACACCTTGGAATATACACTAGGAGACTACCTCATCCCATATCCACCCAATGTGATTGAACAGATTGGAAGTGGTGGTGTTATTGACCATTCTCTGTCACCCTCCACCAATCCACTTAATGATATAGATATTAGTAGTACAACAGCAACAGTATCCCCTCTTCCGGATTTTCTTCTGTCCAACTCCGCATTGCACCACACATTGGTCAACAGTACAAAATTCGGTGACCCTTTCAACTCTTTATCTTCGGGGGATATAATACCAGATCCCCTGAACATTACACATTCATATACTGATAAGATTCGAGCCATTCTTGAACAAAAACGGGGGGTGTGGTGAGTTTGGGTCAGTTTAAAAGCATCAATAGCACTAAAAATCTATTTTTTAAATGAAAGTTCGGGTGCGATGTATTAGAAATACTTGCACACAGAGATGTTGGCAATCCTCCAGCATTTATCAAATTATGGGGAGGTTTTTCTAAATTGGGCTAATAGTATTCAAAGTAAGTGGGAAAATTATAACGAGGGGGGTAGGTGGATCTGTTGTTTTATTTATTGAAAGTTTAAATTTTAACAAATTTAGGTTTAAAAAGGATTTGATCGTCAGCGGGGGATCAAGGAATATTGAACTAAATATCGTTCAGATTTAGAGGGGCTAAGGGGGTACAACGAATCCATGTCGACACGAGGCTGCAGTGTTTCAAGTATACATTTTGAATTGCAGCATACAGACAACTTCAAAAAGATGCATCTAAGAAAAAGTTGGACAAAATGGCAGTTAATGGTAAGGAGGGTTCAAAGTTCCCCAAAGTAGATTTTAATTGTTTAAATGGTCAATTTTCCGTGACACTAAAAGGAATAGATATTTTTGAGTGGGATAATGCACATTTAAAGATTGGTGTCACAGTGTCACAGTATGAGACAAAATTTTAAGAGGACCAGCGTTTGAGTAAGATGGGTGTATTATTTCCAGTGCGGTCTCCATCAATTTAGTGTGTACAATATTGGCCATTGCTCAGATACCCCCCCACTACGTAATCCGAGACAATTGACCTTTTCAATCAGATTACGTAGATTAGTAGGTTTATAAAGGAGGGTAAAAAAGCGGGGCGTGGGGGTGCGTGTTATTACTCTCTGACTTGTCTCTCAGTATGTCAGGCCGATTTAAATCTGTATAAAGGAATGAGACACTGTAAATTTCTTGCATCCCCGGCTATTGAGATTTTAAGTGGAAATAAAGCGACTCTGTGCTTTAAAAATTTCCAGTACACGCTCCTGCAGAGCAATAATATCGCTTTGGACTGCGAGGCTAAGCTGAATGACGTATGTGATCCGCGAAATTTAAATCGTGTTAAAATACATGAAGCCATGTGAGTCTTTCACGCTCATATGCAACGAGATTCCAACAATATCATGAACTTGCTGGAGGTAGGGGAGATGTTGAGTGACGATGAAGACTGCATGCGCTTGGCATTGGTCAGTCTAATCAACACAATGAATAGTATAATTTCGCATCTTCGTTATACAAAGTATCTTCTGCTCTTATGACCATATGAGAAAGTGGCAATTAAAAATCTAAAAATGTGGGAAGTTTGCAAAGGGGACTTGGATGATGGTATTGGGACTGGGGGGAGGAGGAAGGTGATCGACCATGATCATTTGTGGCGTGATATTACATAAGTAGGGAATAACTTTAGAGGGTTAGCACAACAGTCACGTAAATTAAAGGTTAGACAATAATATTTCGTGCTTGTTTTGATACAAAATTCCAATTTCGACCTAAAGTTTGTTCCTCTTGCGTTGGCCCGCATTGCCAAGGCTGGAGTTGTAGATGACGCATGGATAGATGGTTCTTTTTCATATAATATCATATCCAAATCATCGGAGAAGCTACTGCTGCGTAAATTCATGTGGAAAACAGTTGGCAAGGGTAACACCTGCCAGAATAGAATCCACGATTTAGACACTTTCAGCTTCTTCCCCAAATCTGTAGGTCAATTGATTCAGGTGCATAATAGTGATAATTTTGATAGCTTCATCCTCCTCACACAGCGAGTCCCAAATGATGAAATGAATTATTTATAGTATTTTAAGGGTATATATAAATATGATTATTGCAAATCTGGCTCGAGGCTAGATGAGGTGTCACTACCGCCCATTGAAGCTTTTTACAATTCTCTTACTGAGCGTGAGTGCGCCACAAGCTACCACGAATTTTCTAAGAGGGTTTTGATAAAGGGCGGGTGTAAAAACTTGTTGGATTATTGTAAACTATACTTGGCCAGTGACTTACTCACTCTTCTGGACATTGTGTGCACAAATACGGATAAAATCTATTGGGAATTTGGGTTGGATTTAGGTTATTATTTTTCCACCCCCCCTTTGGTGATGGACTTGATACTTAAAATCAGCAAAGAAGAAATAGGTCTGTTCGCCGATGTTTATCAGCATCTGTTTGTAGAGAGATCAAGCTGGGGTGGGTATGTTTTTCACGGGGATCGTATCATGAAAACTGATGCATCATCTGATATCAAAACTGATATCATGAAGCACACCGATGAAAAGTCGGACGCAGTTTTTTTGGATATGAATTCTCTTTACCCATCGGCAATGTCTCATTACTGAGGGCCGGATGGCAAGTAGAAATGTATAAACAATCCGTTCTTTTCGAAGGTTAACGACATTGCTTGTGGTAACGGTAATTGAGCACCGAGAAGTTTTACTTAACTTTCAATTGGAATAATTAGGAAACTCTATGACGAATTAAAGGACTGGGTTTTTCCGTGCATAAATAGACCGGTGGGTAGGGACTCTCTGAGCCCCTACAATTTATCTTTAGTAGAGGACGGGAGTATGCACTGGGTACCTCCAAAACAAAAACTAATTGCCAACCTCAACCCAAAACATAATATCGTTGTTCATCGCGTGATATGGAAATGGATGATGTCCAAGGGTTTCAAGGTCACAAAGATTCATAGAAACCTCCAATTTGATCAAAAGCCTTATATGAAAATGTTTACTGACATCAATGTCAGAAAGCGTTCATAAGTGAAAGCGAAGGTTGAAAAAGAAGTCTATAAACTCATTTTGAACTCAGCTTTCGGTAAAATGTGCGAGAGCGTACGACACAGAAGTCGATGTGACATTGTAACCAACCCCAAAGATTGTGCACGAATCGTTGCGGATCCAAACT
>NC_142801.1:52465179-52482679 GCF_049724085.1 Artemia sp. Qi Xiang Cuo | reverse complement strand
AAAACCCCAAAGGGCTCCGATGCCCCCACCCCAACCCCCAAGGAAGCCCCCGGTCCTCAAAGGTTCTCCGGGCTCCCAAAGGGCCCCCGGCGCTCCAAAGGCTCCTGAGCCCTCATTATAATACTTTTTAAGGCTTTATTATATCTTTTCAGAACAAAATATTCTTTTAGGGAATTATTTCGGTGAAACAGTTAGAGACATTTTAAAAGATGATTTAAAAGATGATTTTAGAAGAGGATTTGAGGCTGTAACTCTGTGTTCGTTATAATACACAAGTTCCATTTGAACAGTGTTGTGAGGTCCCCTACCACAACCCCAAAGGGTTCCAATCCCCCTACCCAACCCCGAACGAACCCCCCGGTCCTCCAAGGTTATCAGGGCTCCCAAAGGGCCCCCCGCGCCCCAAAGGCGCCGGAGCCCCCATTAAAATACTTTTTTAGGCGTTATTATATATTTTCAGAGCAAATTATTATTTTAGGGAATTATTTCGGTGAAACAGTTAGAGACATTTTAAAATATGATTTTTGAAGAGATTTTAGAAGAGAATTTGAGGGTCAAACTCTGTGGTCGTTATAATACACAAGTTCCATTTGAACAGTGTTGTGAGGTCCCCTACCACAACCCCAAAGGGTTCCGATCCCCCTACCCCCACCCCGAAGGGAGCCCCCGGTCCTCAAAGGTCCCCCAAGCTCCCAAAGGCCCTCACCCAGTCCTCAAAGGTCCACCGGACCCCCAAAGGCCATCCTCCAGTCCTCAATGGTCCCCCGGGATCCCAAAGGGCCCCGGAACCCCAATAACCCACCCGCGGCCCCCAAAATCCCTCTTCCACTACACCAAGGTCTCCCCGGCGCCCCAAGGACCCCCCCCCCCTCAAGGGCCCCCCGATTCCCAAACGCCCCCCCCCCCCGGGTCCCCAAAGAGCCCCATTTTGTTAATACTTTTTTTGTGCATTTGAGACACAGAAGGGTCCCTATATTTCAAAAGGCTTTATTATATTTTTCAGAACAAGTTTTTTTCTTAAGGTCCTTCCTAAACCCATTTTACAAGTTGAAGTACTTATCTTTTCACCACAACTTTACTTTACGACTCTTTTGCACACCCAAACACCAAGAAATACTTTTCAAAGACCATTTCAGAACAAGTTTTTTTCTTAATGTCATTCATAAACCAATTTTACAAGTTGAATTAGTTATCTTTTTCACCACAACTTTACTTTACAACTTTTTGCACACCTCAAGATCAAGCAATACTCTTCAAAAGACATTTCAGAACAAGTCCCTTTCCTAATGTCCCTTCTAAACCCATTTTACAAGTTGAAGCATCCATCCTTTTCACACACAACTTTACTTTACAGCTTTTTGAATGTCCCAGCACCAAGCAATACCTTTCAAAAGGCATTTCAGAGCAACTTCTTTTCTTAATATCCCTTCTAAACCAATTTTCCAACTTGAAGTACCCATCCTTTTCACCCACAACTATACATTACAGATTTTTGAATGCCTCAACACCAAGCAATACTTTTCAAAAGGCATTTCAGAGCAAGTTCCTTTCTTAAAGTCCCTTCTAAACCAATTTTACAAGTTGAAGTACTCATCTTTTCCACCCCAACTTTACTTTACAGCTTTTTGGATACCTCAACACCAAGAAATACTCTTCAAAAGACATTTCAGAGCAAGTTTCTTTCTTAATGTCCCTTCTAAACCCCTTTTCCAACTTGAAGTAGCCACCCTTTTCACCCACAACTTTACTTTACAGCTTTTTGGATACCACAACACCAAGAAATACTTTTCAAAAGACATTTCAGAGCAAGTTCCTTTCTTATGTCCCTTCTAAACCCATTTTCCAACTTGAAGTAGCCACCCGTTTCACCACAACTTTACTTTACAGCTTTTTGGATACCACAACACCAAGAAATACTTTTCAAAGACCATTTCAGAACAAGTTATTTTCTTAATGTCCTTCCTAAACCAATTTTCTAACTTGAAGTACCCATCCTTTTCACCCACAACTTTACTTTACAGATTTTTGAATGCCTCAACACCAAGCAATACTTTTCAAAAGGCATTTCAGAGCAACTTCTTTTCTTTATGTGTTTAGGGTTTAGGAGGGACATTAAGAAAAGACCTTGTTCTGAAATGTCTTTCGAAAAGTATTGCTTGGTGTTGTGGCATTCAAGAGCTGTAAAGTATAGTTGTGGGTGAAAAGGCTGGGAACTTCAACTTGTAAAATGGGTTTAGGAAGGACATTAAGAAAATAACTTGTTCTGAAATGCCATTTGAGAAGTATTGCTTGGTATTCGAGCATTCAAAAAAGCAGTAAAGTAAAGTTGTGGGTGAAAAGGATGAGTACTTCAACTTGTAAAATGGGTTTAGGAGGGACATTAAGAAAGGAACTTGTTGTGAAATGCCTTTTGAAATGTATTGCTTGGTGTTGGGTGCAAAGGATGGGTACTTCAACTTGTAAAATGGGTTTAGGATGGACATTATGAAAAGAACTTGTTCTGAAATGCCTTTGAAAAGTATTGCATGGTATTGGCGCATTCAAAAGAACCAAAAAGCTGTAAAGTATAGTTGTGGGTGAAAAAGATAAGTACTTCAAGTTGCAAAATGGGTTTAGGAGGGACATTAAGAAATTAACTTGCTCTGAAATGCCTTTTGAAAGGTATTGCTTGGTGTTGTAGCATTCAAAAAGCTGTAAAGTAAAGTTTTGGGTAAAAAGGATGGGTAATTCAGTTTGTAAAATGGGTTTAGGAGGGTCATTAAGAAAAGAACTTGTTCTGAAATGCCTTTTGAAAAGTATTTCTTGGTGATGGAGCATTCAAAAAGCTCTTTGAGAAAAATTTGATCCGAAGTGAAAAATTTTTATATTATTTGGAAAAAATAGAATTGATTAATAACTAATTTCTTTTTCATTGAGAAAATTCAGAATAGAACTTTAACTTTTCTTAACTTCATTGATAAAATTTAAAATTGAAATAGAACTGCTTATCTCCCGAGAAAATATTCGCAACTATGATTTAGCTTTTTCTATCTACTATGGAAAAACTTAGAATTTGTAAAATTGGTTTAAGAATGATATTAAGAAAAGAACTTGTACTGAAATGCCTTTTGAAAGGTATTGCTTGGTGTTGAGGTATCCAAAAAGCTGTAAAGTAAAGTTGCGGGGAAAAGATAAGTACTTCAACTTGTAAAATGGGGTTTAGGTAGGACCTTAAGAAAGTAACTTGCTCTGAAATGGTCTTTGAAAAGTATTGCTTGATATTGGGTAATTCAAAAAGCCTTATAGTAAAGTTGTGGGGGAAAGGATAAGTACTTCAACTTGTAAAATTGGTTTAGGAAGGACATTACGTGAAGAACTTGCTCTGAAAAGATATAATAAAGCCGTTGAAAAGTATTGCTTGATGTTGGGGTACACAAAAAAGTCGTAAAGTAAAGTTGTGGTGAAAAAGATAACTACTTCAACTTATAAAATTGGTTTAGGAATGACATTGAGAAAAGAACTTGTTCTTAATGCCTTTGAAAAGTAATGCTTGATGTTGGGGTGTGCAAAAAGTCGTTAAGTAAAGTTGTGGTGAAAAAGATAACTACTTCAAGTTGTAAAATTGGTTTAAGAAGGATGTTAAGAAAAGAACTTGTTCTGAAATGATATAATAAAGCCTTTTGAAAAGTATTGCTTGGTGTTGGGGTGTGCAAAATGTCGTAAAGTAAAGTTGTGGTGTAAAGATAACTACTTCAAGTTGTAAAATGGGTTTAGGAGGGATATTAAGAAAAGAACTTGTTCTGAAATGCTTTTGAAAAGTACTGCTTGGTGTTGAGGCATTCAAAAAGCTGTAAAGTAAAGTTTTGGATGAAAAAGATGAGTACTTCAACTTGTAAAATGGGTTTAGGACGGTCACTAAGAAAATAACTTGTTCTGAAATGGTCTTTGAAAAGTATTTCTTGGTGTTGAGGTATCCAAAAAGCTGTAAAGTATAGTTGTGAGTGAACAAGATAAGTACTTCAAGTTGAAAAATGGGTTTAGGAGGGTTATTAAGAAAGTAACTTGCTCTGAAATGGTCTTTGAAAAATATTTCTTGGTGTTGAGGTAACCAAAAGGCTGTAAAGTATAGTTGTGGTGGAAAAGATGAGTACTTCAACTTGTAAAATTGGTTTAGAAGGCACATAAAGAAAAGAAGTTGCTCTGAAATGCCTTTTGAAAAGTATTGCTTGGTGTTGAGGCATTCAAAAATCTGTAAAGTAAAGTTGTGGGTGAAAAGGATGGGTACTTCAAGTTAGAAAATTGGTTTAGGAAGGACATTAAGAAAATAACTTGTTCTGAAATGGTCTTTGAAAAGTATTTCTTGGTGTTGTGGTATCCAAAAAGCTGTAAAGTAAAGTTGTGGTGAAACGCACGGCTATTTCAAGTTGGAAAATGGGTTTAGAAGAGACATTAAGAAAGGAACTTGCTCTGAAATGTCTTTTGAAAAGTATTTCTTGGTGTTGTGGTATCCAAAAAGCTGTAAAGTAAAGTTGTGGGTGAAAAGGATGGCTACTTCAAGTTGGAAAAGGGGTTTAGAAGGGACATTAAGAAAGGAACTTACTCTGAAATGTCTTTTGAAGAGTATTTCTTGGTGTTGAGGTATCCAAAAGGCTATAAAGTAAAGTTGTGGTGGAAAAGATGAGTACTTCAACTTGTAAAATTGGTTTAGAAGGGACTTTAAGAAAGGAACTTGCTCTGAAATGCCTTTTGAAAAGTATTGCTTGGTGTTGAGGCATTCAAAAATCTGTAATGTATAGTTGTGGGTGAAAAGGATGGGTACTTCAAGTTGGAAAATTGGTTTAGAAGGGACATTAAGAAAAGAAGTTGCTCTGAAATACCTTTTGAAAGGTATTGCTTGGTGCTGGGGCATTCAAAAAGCTGTAAAGTAAAGTTGTGGGTGAAAAGGATGGATGCTTCAACTTGTAAAATGGGTTTAGAAGGGACATTAGGAAAGGGACTTGTTCTGAAATGTCTTTTGAAGAGTATTGCTTGATCTTGAGGTGTGCAAAAAGTTGTAAAGTAAAGTTGTGGTGAAAAAGATAACTAATTCAACTTGTAAAATTGGTTTATGAATGACATTAAGAAAAAAACTTGTTCTGAAATGGTCTTTGAAAAGTATTTCTTGGTGTTTGGGTGTGCAAAAGAGTCGTAAAGTAAAGTTGTGGTGAAAAGATAAGTACTTCAACTTGTAAAATGGGTTTAGGAAGGACCTTAAGAAAAAAACTTATTCTGAAAAATATAATAAAGCCTTTTGAAATGTGGGAACCCTTCTGTGTCTCAAATGCACAAAAAAAGTATTAACAAAATGGGGATGAGGCTCTTTGGGGACCCGGGGGGGCTTCTGGAGATCCGGGGCCCTTGAGGGCTGGGTGGTCCTTTGGGAGCCTGGGGGACCTTTGGGTACTGGGGGAGGGTCTTTGGGGGCCCGGGGAGGGCCTTTGGGGGCCCGGGGAGGGCCTTTGGGGGTCCGGGGGCCCATTGGGAGCCTTTGAGGACCGGGTGAGGGCCTTTGGGGGTCCGGTGGACCCCCAAATGGGGGTCCGGTGGACCTTTGGGGACTGGGTGAGGGCCTTTGGGAGCTTGGGGGACCTTGGGGGACCGGGGGCTGCCTTCGGGGTTGGGGTAGGGGGATCGGAACCCTTTGGGGTTGTGGTAGGGGACCTCACAACACTGTTCAAACGGAACTTGTGTATTATAACGACCACAGAGTTTGACCCTCAAATTCTCTTCTAAAATCTCTTCAAAAATCATATTTTAAAATGTCTCTAACTGTTTCACCGAAATAATTCCCTAAATTAATAATTTGTTCTGAAAAGATATAATAAAGCCTTAAAAAAGTATTTTAATGGGGGCTCAGGAGCTTTTGGGGCGCCGGGGGCCCTTTGTAAGCCCAGAGAACCTTTGAGGACCTGGGGCTTCCTTCTGGGTTGGGGGGGGGGGATTGGAACCCTTTGGGGTTGGGGTAGGAGACCTCACAACACTGTTCAAATGGAACTTGTGTATTATAACGACCACAGAGTTTCACCCTCAAATCCTCTTCTAAAATCATCTTTTAAATCATATTTTAAAATGTCTCTAACTGTTTCACCGAAATAATTCCCTAAAATAATAATTTGTTCTGAAAAGATAAAATAAAGCCTTAAAAAGTATTATATTGCGGGCTCAGGAGCCTTTGGTGCGCGGGGGGCCCTTTGGGAGCCCGGAGAACCTTTGAGGACCGGGGGCTTCCTTCGGGGTTGGGGTGGGGGGATCAGAGCCCTTTGGGGTTTTGGTAGGGGACCTCACCACACTGTTCAAATGGAACTTGTGTATTATAACGACCATAGAGTTTCACCCTCAAATCCTCTTCTAAAATCCTCTTTTAAAATGTCTCTAACTGTTTCACCGAAATAATTCCCTAAAATAATAATTTGTCCTGAAAAGATAAAATAAAGCCTTAAAAAGTATTATAATGGGGGCACAGGAGCCTTTGGGGCGCGGGGGGCCCTTTGGGAGCCCAGAGAACCTTTGAGGACGGGTGGCTTCCTTCGGGGTTGGGGTGGGGGGATCGGAACCCTTTGGGGTTTTGGTAGGGGACCTCACAACACTGTTCTAATGGAACTTGTGTAATATAATGACCACAGAGTTTCACCCTCAAATTCTCTTCTAAAATCTCTTCAAAAATCATATTTTAAAATGTCTAACTGTTTCACCGAAATAATTCCCTAAAATAATAATTTGTCCTGAAAAGATATAATAAAGCCTTAAAAAGTATTATAATGGGGGCTCAGGAGCCTTTGGGGCGCCGGGGGCCCTTTGGGAGCCCAGAGAACCTTTGAGGACCGGTGGCTTCCTTCGGGGTTTGGGTGGGGGGATCGGAGCCCTTTGGGGTTTTGGTAGGGCACCTCACAGCACTGTTCAAATTGAACTTGTGTATTATAACGACCACAGATTTTCACCCTCAAATCCTCTTCTAAAATCTTCTTTTAAAATCATCTTTCAAAATGTCTCTAACTGTTCTCACCGAAATAATTGAAAGAACCATCCATCCATCCATCAATCCATCCATACAACTAACCAACCCACCAACCATACATACATGCATACAATCATCCATCCATCCATCCATCCATCCATTCATCCAGCCATTCATCCATTCATCCATCCATCTATCCATCCATCCATCCATCCATCCATCCATCCATCCATCCATCCATCCATCCATCCATCCAT
The DNA here is from genome assembly GCF_049724085.1 of Artemia sp. Qi Xiang Cuo. NCBI lineage: Eukaryota > Metazoa > Arthropoda > Branchiopoda > Anostraca > Artemiidae > Artemia > Artemia sp. Qi Xiang Cuo. The sequence goes on along the minus strand of NC_142801.1, from coordinate 52,475,449 downwards.
CCATCCATCCATCCATCCATCCATCCATCCATCCATAAATGTGAGAAAATTCCTGTTTTTTCATTCTCACTGACAAAAACCATAAAAACATCCATAAATGTGACAAAATTCCTGTTTTTTCAAATTCTCACTGACAAAAACCATAAAAACACACATAAAAGTGAGAAATTTCCTGTTTTTCAAGTGACAAAAATACTGTTTTTTCATTCTCACTGACAAAGACCATAAAAACACACATAAAAGTGAGAAAGTTCCTGTTTTTCAAGTGACAAAAATACTGTTTTTTCATTCTCACTGACAAAAACCATAAAACAGACATAAATGTGAGAAAGTTCCTGTTTTTTCAAATTCTCACTGACAAAAACCATGAAAACATCCATAAATGTGACAAAATTCCTGTTTTTCAAATTCTCACTGACAAAAACCATGAAAACATCCATAAATGTGACAAAATTCCTGTTTTTCAAATTCTCACTGACAAAAACCATAAAAACATCCATAAATGTGACAAAATTCCTGTTTTTCAAATTCTCACTGACAAAAACCATTAAACATCCATGAAAAACATAAAATAAATCGACCAACATACATAACCATCCAAGAAAACATCCATAAATGTGAAAAAATTCCTGTTTTTTCATTCTCACTTCAAAAACCATAAACCACGTGGTTCTATGCCCATATATGGTGTGCTGACACGACCTCCTGAGGCATCTCTACTATGGTGCTCCTACATCGCAAGAAAAGAAACATTGTATTAAATAAAAATATTGCAGGCGGAAGTGCAATAACTGAAATATCCAAGAAACTCATGTTGTCATTTTATTATAATGTATGCAAGGTACAGTGGCCGATTGAGGGACAAGTTCAAGTGTACTACGGGGACATTGATTCACTCCTGTTAAAAGTCAAAACTGAAAATCTATTGAATGATTTGGAAAATGGCGAGTACATTAGCTCACGAATGGACTACACTAAATTGCACGATTCCCTCTACCCAAAGCTAGTGAGACACGAGGCCCTAAATAAATAACTAATTCTAAAATCTGAAAAAGGTAGTGATTTGTTATCTATGGGTGTGTTTTCTGGTCTTATAGAAAACCGCCCGGAAACGTACGGCTAGTATACGAAACAAGTTGGCAAGGGGATGCTCACTAACTTTTTAAGAAAAAATATCGATGAGAGATTGTATAAACAATGATGGGAACGTAGTTTAGTCCCAAGGACGAAAGTCATGGCGATTCGATCTTTACAATTTAAAAACTACAGTGTTAGATTTGAGAAAAACGACATGTCGGCCATATCGGAAAAATTCTACGTACCTGACGATGGTGTGAAGTTACTACCACTCGTTCATTATTTAATTTCAGACCGTTTTTAATTCATAGAGAACATAAAACAACTCGGTCTAGAAAAATTAACTTAAATTCATTAAAAAAAATTATAAATTGGGTGGGAGGGTTTTTTGGGTAATGAGGTGATTTTTAAATACTTTTTTTCTATATCACAAACAATTTTCAATGTGTGTGCAAGGCAGATCAATTTCCACTATTTAATGCCGGCCCCGGCCCGGGCCCGCCGCAGCGGGCCCGCGCTTCCGGCGCCTGGTGCTTTCCGCCCCAGGCCGCCGCCGCGCCCGCCCCCGGGGGGAGGGGGGACCCCAAAATTTAAAATGTTGTAAATAGAAGTGTATGATATTATTTCACAAGTGCATTAGTCTATATACAACTGTATACAACTATACAACTGTAAGTTTTGTGTGTGTGTGTGTGTGTAAGTTTTTGTGTGCATTTAAGTTTTTGTGTGCATGCAATTTTTCGTGTGCAGTTTTTAGTTTTTGTATGCTTCCCAAATCATAATTGCATTAGAGTAATTACGCATAAAAGGCTATAGAATCTAAATGAGAAAAGTCCGAAATAGAAAAATAGAAACCCTAAATCATATGTTTTTGAGACTACTCACAAATAACTGAATCATACATCCTGCTCAGAAAAATAAAAAAATATCAACCCCCACCCACTCCCAAATCAGAGGTTTCAGACACCACACACCTACGAAAGACTAAGAAATCCGGTTATGAAAAGTCGGAAATAGCAAATTACATACCCCAAATCATAGGTTTCAGACAACACTCACCTATGAACGGCTAAGAAACCTAGCTCAGAAAAGTAACAACTCTCTAACGAGTCAGCCAAAAATATATGTTTCTGCCAACAAAAACATATCAATGGCTTATAAATCCTGCTCCGAAAACTCATAGCAAGCAATCCATCCACCTCAACACATAGATTTCATACACTCCACCACTAAGAAATATTAAAAAATCCAAATCAGAAAAGCCTGAAATAGCAACCCACACATCCCAAATCATAGCTTTCAGACATCTCACGCCTACGAAAGACTGACAAATCCAATTATGAAAAGTAGAAAGTAAGAAACTACAAATCCTAAACTATTAGTTTCGGACATTTTTCACCTACGAAATACGACAAAGCAAAAGCTCAGAAGATCCTGAACTATAAGACTATACATCCCCATTAGTAATGTTCTGTCAATGTATACCTATGAAAGACTAAGAAACCTAACTCAGAAAAGTTAAAAATAGCAAACTATACATCCCAAATCATAGGTTTCTGACAACACATACCTATGAAAGGCTAAGAAACCCAGCTCAGAAAAGCCCGAAATAGTAATTTACATATCCCAAATCATAAGTTTCAGACAGCATTCACCTACGAAATACTATGAAACCTTAGCTCAGAAAAGTCTGAAATAGCCAACTACTCATCCCAAACTCGAAGTTTCAGACAACAAACACCTATGAGTGACTAAGAATCCTAGCTCTGAAAAGTCCAAAAAGCAAACTATACCTCCCAAATCATAATTTTCTGAAAGGACACACCTATGAAAGGCTAAGAAATCCAGCTCAGAAAAGTCAAAAATAGCAAATTAACCATCCCAAATCATAGGTTTCAGTCAACACACACCTACGAATGGCTAAGAAATCCAGCTCGTAAAATTCAAAAAAATAGCAACCGACACACCCCAAATCATAGGTGTCAGACACCACACACCTACGAAAGAATAAGAAATCCTGTTATGAAAAGTCGTAAATAGCAAATTACATATCCCAAATCATAGGTTTCAGACAACATTCACCTATGAACGGCTAAGAAATCTAGCTCAGAAAAGTCAAAAATTGCAAACTAGTCATCCCAAACTATAGGTTTCAGACAACAAACACCTATGAAAGGCTAAGAAATCCAGCTCAGAAAAGTCGAAAATAGCAATCCACCCACCCCAAATCATAGGTTTCATAGAACACACGCCTATGAAAGACTAAGAAATCCAACTCAGAAAAGCCAAAAATAGCAAACTACATATCCCAAATCATCGGTTTCAGTCAACACACACCAACGAAAGCCTAAGAAACCTAGCTCAGAAAGGTCAAAAATAGCAAACTATTCATCCCAAACTATTGGTTTCAGACAACATTCACCTACGAAATACTAGAAAACCTTAGCTCAGAAAAGCCTGAAATAGCAAACTATACATCCCAAATCATAATTTTCTGACAACGCATACCTATGAAAGGCTAAGAAATCCAGCTCAGAAAAGTCTAAAATAGCAAACTCCACATCCCAAATCATAGGTTTCAGACACCACACACCTATGAAAGACTAAGAAATCCAACTCAGAAAAGTCAAAAATAACAAACTACATATCCCAAATCATAAGTTTCACTCAACACACACCAACGAAAGGCTAAGAAACCTTGCTCAAAAAAGCCTGAAATAGCAAACTACTCACCCCAAACTATTGGTTTCAGACAACATTCACCTAGGAAATACTAGGAAACCTTAGCTCAGAAAAGCCTGAAGTAGCAAACTACACATCCCAAATCATCGGTTTCAGACAACACACATCAACGAAAGACGGGTGCTCGGGGAGAGCGTTTGTGGGTGTGTGGGTCCCTTGTGGGTGGGTGGTCGTTTGGGAGGTGGGGGGACCTTTGGGGGCGGGGGGTTGGGATTTGGGGGTCCGGGGATGGCATTTGGGGGTCTGGGTGGGCCTTTGGGGGGCCAGGAGGGCATTTGGGTGCCTGGGGGACATTTGGGGACCGGTGGAGGCCCTTTGGGGGTCCGGAGAGGCAGTTGGGGACCGGTGGAGGGCCTTTGGGACCCCGTTGGTCCTTTGGGAGCTCTATGGGCCTTTGGGGTCTGGAGGAGGCCCTTTGGGGCACAGGGCGGGCCTTTGGGGCACATGGAGGGCCTTTGGGGGTCCGGAGGGGCAGGTAGGGACCGGGGGTGGGGCTTGGGGACCCCGGTGGGCCTTTGAGAGCACGATTGGCCTTTGGGGTCCAGAAGTGGGCCTTTGAGGGTCTGTGGCGGGTGGTTGGGGGTCCGGAGAGGCAGGTGGGGACCGGTGGAGGGTCTTTGGGACCCCGTTGGTCCTTTGGGAGCTCGATGGGCCTTTGGGGACCGGATGCCCTTTGGGGCCCCGGGGGAGGGCCTTTGGGGCACAGGGCGGGCCTTTGGGGGTCTGGGGGCCCTTGAGGACCGAATGGTCCTGTGGGAGCCCGGTGGACCCGTGTGGACCGGGGGAGGGCCTTTGGGGGTCCGGGGACCAGTTGGGAGCCTGGGGGACATTTGGGGCCCGGTGGAGGGCCTTTGGCAGCTTGGGGGGCCTTTGAGGCCGGGGGGCTTCCTTCGGGGTTGGGGTAGGAGGATTGGAACCCTTTGGGTTGGGTTAGAGGACCTCGCAACACTGTTCAACTGAAACTTGTGTATTATAACGACCACAGAGTTTCACCTTTAAATTCTCTTCTAAAATATCTTCAAAAATCTTCTTTTAAAATGTCTCTAACCGTTTCTCCGAAATAGTTCCATAACCTGTCTAAAACGGTTTCGCCCAAATAATCCCTAAACGTAAATTCAGCGTGTTCCTTTGTTATTGGCATCTCTGTGCTAACGCATTTCAAATTAATATGAAACCTTTTCGCGCGCTAAAACAATTCATCGCTAAGATGTTTCTTGCCTAATTGTTTCCATGGCCTTTGGTTATTAATATCCTTTGGAGTTCGACCAAAAGAACTGTTCCCGAGGCAAAGACATTAATGACTTGGATCTATTCCTGGAGAATCGTTTCTAGGCGAAAATTTTTAAAGTCTGACAGATGATGTCATTGATTGATTGATCTGTCAAGAAAGGGAAATTAATTTGTTGTTTCTAAGGGGAATTATTGATTCACGATAGGTGAATTGAGGTCGACAGCACAGGTGTTCCAAGGTCGATGTTGTTGTAAGTGCACGCTCTCAGCGAATGTCAAGGTCGATGTTGTTGCTGTTGACACACTTTGATTATGCAATCAAGTTCTCGGAAATTCACTTCCCCCTCGAGTCCTAGATCAATAACATTGTTTCCCGTTAGAATTTAATGCGCATGTGCAACCTTCGCCCCGGAGTTATTACACATAGAAACATCAAATAAATCGACCTTGGAAAAAGAGGTCATTGACCCCATTACGTAATCATTCTCCCAAGGGAGGCTATGCCCTTATTTGGTGCCCCGTCCGTATTCTATGCCCATATAAGGAGCCCCGTTCGGACTCAATAATACATCTCTACTAACTAATCGTTCAGGAGTTATCCCGTTACTTGATCTCGAGTCACTGTATATTCTTTCGTGTGTATGTTTTACTTTTTCTAAGGTTCATACTGACCTCCCCTGTCCCTAAGTGTTCCGCCATCTTTTACCTCTTATCAGAATAATTATAATCTTCACAATACAGAAAATCCTATTCTAGTTTACTCCTTGTGTAAGGTCAGATTTTAATCCTTTAATGGCGAGTCATATTGTATGGATTAAGTTGCCTGAATCAGCTCGAAGGTACCATTCATTCAGTTTGTTCTAAAAAAAAAAAAAATTCTTTGGCTTCTTAGAAGCTATTTTTATCTATTTATTTATTTATTTTTCTTATACATTTATTATCATTTTATTGGAGTCTATTTAATCAACTTAACAAACAAAAAATTATTAATACCAAGGACAAATATGGAATTCCTTGCGACACGAGTAATTGAACCGGGCAACCTTCGATAAGGAAGCACCGCTTCTATCCACTTCGTCGTCGCAAGGTATTATGGACAATAATTCTTCTATAATTTACTTTTAATTCATTTACTTTAAATAGAAGAATTTTACTCGATGATTCCGTGCAGCCGCTTTTTTTTACTGCAGCTTATAGGAGATGTGAGCATTTATAAAGGTAATATTTTTTGGGGTTTTGTTTCAAAATTAGCTTAATTTTGAACCTACTGATGATGCAAAACAAGCTTTAAAATAGTATTAATAAACGAAAAAAAAATATGTGGGTTAGACATAAAACCCCCTTAGAATGTGCAACTCATGATGAATAAAATCTTATCTTAAGGATTAAGAAAGCCACCATCTGACAGTATGTCTTCAGAAACTAAGAGATTGCATTAAATGCTTTTTAATCGTTTTTAAACTAATTGGTCGTCTCAACTTTTGTTTTCAATATAATTTTGAGCCAAAATTGTGGCACTGCATTACAAAACGACCGAAAACAATACTTTGTTTTCAATTGATTGTATTTTAATTACTTAAAGGGTATCTTTAAATCAAAATTAATTTAAAAAACTTTTTCCACAAAATAAGTTTTTCAAAGAAAAGTAAAGAACTCCATTAAACAAATATGAGCAAAAATCAAATAAAATAATCTACCAAGCGTGAAACTACCACAAATCATCATCGATAAATAAATGAAACCCAAAACGAAGAGAAATTACAATAAACAACCGAGTCAAACTCAAAACGAGCATAAATTGACATAAGTTGGGCGCAAAACTCCTATGCCTTCCCAAGGCAAGAACAAAATTTGTACTTTACTGAAAAAATACAAATGAATGTGCATTGCCAGTTTAATACACATATACTGATATTTAGTAATCAAAATGTTAAAATTATTTGATTTATTAAAGTTATAAAAGTAAAAACATTTATGTTTTTACAAAAGTAATGTAAAAAAATAAAAATGAACAAAAACAAAAATAAAAAAATCACTTTCGACTATTAAGAAGGGCATCAGCCCTTTCTATTTTCAATCGAATGAGCCCTTTCCGAAGTTCCTACGACAACTCCGTCGATACAAAGTTTCCTGGTCTTAAAAAATCATACATTATTACCACATCGATCTTTACTATAAAAATGTAAAGCCTTCCATTCACTTTCGACTATTAAAAAGGGCACTAGGAGTAGTAATCAACCTTATACTTTGCTTGCGCCCCTGTACCAAACAGGTTTCTGGTAGGTATAATCTGGTTTGGTGGGTACAGTCTGGTTTGATGGGTATAGTCTGGTTTGGTTTTTCAAAGAGAGTGACTATCCCCATGCATATAGGTAAACATTTCTACAGGGCTTTACACCTTTTCAAAGAGATTCAGAGCTCCCTCACATGACCTTCTGGATTTGCGCGAAGCTATAGCAATTTCTATGTTATTGTGGACCTTGTATACACCTTTTCAAAGAGATTCAGAGCTCCCTCACATGACCTTCTGGATTTGCTCGGAGGTATAGCAATTTCTATGTTATTCTGGACCTTGTATACACCTTTTCAAAGAGATTCAGAGCTCCCTCACATGGCCTTCTGGATTCTATGGAAGCTATAGCAATTTCAATGTTATTCTATAGAAGCTTTGCATAATATGCTATGAAGGACAAGTTTTTTTTACATAATTTACGTGGACTAGATTTCTATTTCATGATATACAAGTTTTTTTTAGGCTAAATCCGTGTCAGAAAAACCGGTGTGTCTTTTTTTAGCTGCCAATATATTCAATTATTTTTTTGTATATATTCAGGTTTCAAATTAGGATTTTCAACAGTTTGAATAGTTCATTCAACCTATCAGTATCAGTATTTTTGCGATCATTTACATAGATATGGAATATTCTAAGCAGCTTCTGGTGAGTAAAATTTTCTCATTATTATAATAAAAAGAAATTGTCTCGCCATTAAGTTAAGGAAGAAATTCCTTCCTTACACTGTGTGGTTACCTCTTTTTTTATTAAAAAGCTTCCTTCACTTAAATATTGAACAGTCCATGTATTTCAATTTTATTAAATATTCAAAAAAAAGAGAGACATGTCCACATTGATTTTGGCTCATTGTATATGAAAAAAACAGTCCATGTATTTAAATTTTAGTAAATATTCAAAAAAAAAGAGAGGCATGCTCACTTTGAATTTTGCTCATTGTATATGAAAAATTAAAATAGAATTTCGATACTATGGAATTGAAGATCCAATGCCCTCTGTTAATATTTTTAATAAGTAAGAATTGAGCTAGCTAATTCAATTTTGTCATTTTTTTTTATTTCAAATTTTGACGGTTGAGTACCATGATATTCGTAATTTAGGTATATAAGTTTTTTAAAAAACTTTGCATATATAAAAAAATATATAATTGTCAACTTTTCGTGTTTGTTACTATGGAATTGAAGGCCTAATGCCCCCCCCCCCGTTTTGTATTTACGCGAAGGAACATTTGAGCAGAAAAATATTGATTTATAAAAAGTAGCAGGCATTCTAAAGCACTAATAGATTGAGCGCTACGAGTTTCAGAATCAACTTTATAGGTCAAATTATATCACGGGAAGAGGATTTTAAAATCCTCCTTCCCTTCAAACTCAAAATTTTCAAAAATATTTATTTTAAAAAGCTTTTTAAATATTTCTAAAGCACTAATAGATGGAGCGCTACAAGTTTCAGAATTGACTTTATAGGTCAAATTATATCACTGTAAGAGGGTTTTAAAATCCCCCTTCCCTCCAAACTCAAAATTTTCAAAAATTTTATTTTAAAAGCTTTTTAAATATTTCTAAAGTGCTAATAATTATAGCACTACAAACATCAGAATTGACTTTATGGGTCAAATTATATTATGGGGAGATGTTTTTGAAATCCCCCTTCCCTCCAAACTCAAAATTTTCCAAAATCTACTTCAGAAGCTTTTTTAAATATTTGTAAAGCTTTAAGACACAGAGCATTACAAACATCAGAATTGACTTTATAGGTCAAATTATATTATTGGGAGATGTTTTTGAAATCACCCTTCCCTCCTTTCCTTCCCTCCAAACTCAAAATTTTCAAAAATTTTATTTTAAAAGCTTTTTAAATATTTCTAAAGTGCTACAAACACCAGAATAAACTTTAGAGGGCAATTTATCTGTAAAAGAGGGCTTATTACTAAATTTTTCTTCTTCTTTTTAAGGATATTGAGATGGATTCATGCCCTCCCTCTGAAAAGAGACCAAGACTGGATGATATCACATCAATGCAAGCTGCAAGACCATCAGTCATCAGATTGCTAATTCCAATGCACGTTCGTTGGACCGGCCAGGAGTCTCTATGCAACCTGACAAGAAATTCGAGTCAGCCTCATCTGATCAAGATGGAGGGAACACTCCTCTTCACTCCTTGCCAGGGACTCCTGATGTACAATTGCAGCCAGAACTTATAAATGTATATATTTTTTTTTCTTTTCCGTATTTTTTTTCAAAAATAAGACAAATTTTTTCTCAACTGCATAACTTTTGATGAGTAAAACTTAAATTTGTTTCTAAACTATTCTATAATAATAATCCTATTTCATTTTCTTTCATTAACCAAATTAACAATATATAAAAGAGTGGTTATAATACACAGAAGTAGCAAATAGCTTATCATAGATTTATAAAACTTTACCTGTAATTTCTCTTTTAACCAAGATGTTTTCTAATGCAAAAAATCCGATTATTTCTTTAAACAAATAACTATTATTTCACACTTGAAAATCAAACAATCATTCTTAAACTGAGGTGTGTTTTTCACCTAGCTTTTGTGTGTATATTTAATCCGTTTATCAAAATAACCCATCGCAATGGTTGGATACTAACCTGACAGGCATAAATTTGAACCTTAATCGCTACAAAGTGAGTCTCAAATAACATGTACCGCTTTTTTTTCCGTATATCCGATAATTCCAATGCTTCACTAAATATCAACTGAATTGTATTTTAACCCGTCAAAAATTATGAGAAAATTAAGAATTTTTGAAGTAGAAATTCAAACATCGCATAAATTGTTTCCACAGCGCATTTCTATCTGACGCCGTTTTCGCAGCACGTTATAGACTAATTGAATATAGGCTAAGGGGTTAGAAACGCAATTTCAAACTGTAAGAATATTTCAGCGTGTGTGTGTGTGTGT